>NW_011500006.1:504629-541122 GCF_000495115.2 Populus euphratica | reverse complement strand
GAGAATATATCAATCTTTTAGTCGTGTCAAGTCACATATTGTTTTTTTTCTAAATCAAATATTATAAATGCAATTAAATTATTTTGACACACTATGGTTATGTGATTCCTTATCAAATTAATCAGAGAGGTTTTTTTTTAAAATTAACATCATGAGAAACGAACTTGATTTTAATACTTAAATTATAATTTAAACTCATTAAATAAATTAATTATAACTAAAATTGATCAGTGTTTTACTATAGCTTGGATATTGTACATTGTGAATACCTTCTCTATAAATTATATTATTCGGTAGAGGCACGTATGAGAGTGTAGTCAGCAAGCCCTAAACATCAGACTAGAGGCATGCCCTTATAACCGCGAACACCTAGCGCTGGGTTGTCAAGCCTGAGCTTCAGACAGGCCGCATCCCAAGCTGTAGTAACTTGGCACTTGGTCTGCCCAGCCTTGGGCTCTTGGGTTGCCTATCTATGTGCTGGGCAGACCAAGCTTACATATGACACTTGAGTTAATACCTGTGTGGGAATTATTTTTATTTTTATTATAATTAATAAAATAATTAATAAATTTTTTTAACAATATATTATTATTAATATTGGAAACATATTATTATCTATATTGTAATTTTTATGATAATTTTTATAAAAAATAAAAAGTGAGTTCGCGGTGTAGTATTATTAAAAATATTCAACAATTATAAGTATTGATATGGAAAATATTATTATTTTTCTTATAATACAAAGTATTCATATAAAAAAAATATTATTATTTGTTCTCTAAATATTATTATTTTTTCTTATAATTCAAAGTATCTATACCAAAATATATTCATATCAAATATATTATTATTTGCACGGTAATATTATTGCTTTTATAATAATTCAAAATTTTAATATAAAAAATATTATTATTTGTATTATAAATATTCTTGAAATTAAAAATAGCATTATTTGTGTTATGAATACTATTATTTTTACTATAATCAAACGTATTAATATTAAAAATTTTATTTGTGTTGTAAATATTATTATTTTTATAATAATTAGTATTATTGATAAAATAATTACTAAATTATAAAAAAAATATTTGTAATATTGAAAAATAACTATAGATTTGATTTGAAAGGAAAAAAGAAAAAATATTATTATTGTTATAACCATCATCATCATTAATAAAATTTAAAAAACTGTTATTATCATTGAAGGAAAACTAAGTGGGGACAAGTTGCGCTTAAGCTACTGATGCGTGCTTGGTAGACCTTAGCATACACGTGGTGCTTGGGCTGCCTGCCTAGGAAATGAACACCTCAGCACACACGTGACACTTTAGTGGTGCTAGGAGGGAGTTATGCCCATGCCTTACTTGGAAACACCTGATGTTTAGATCATCACGTAGACCCATGGGGAATGGGTCCTGTGTCAGGACCCACGATTAATGGATCTTGTGTAAGGAGTTAATTCTACTAAATCCTTCATCAAGACCTAAGATTTCGAGTAGTAGGATTTCAAATATTATTATTTGTTTTATAATAATTATTATTTTTATTATAATTAATACCATTAATAATTTTTTTTAAAAACATATTATTGCTAATATTGAAAACATATTATTATTTATATTATAATTTTTTATGATATTTTTTATAAAAATAAAAAGTGAGTTGTAATGCAATATTATTAAAAACATTCACCAATTCTAAGTATTAATATAAAAAAATATTATAATTTGTGTTGTAAATATTTTTTACAGTACAAAGTATTCATATAAAAAAATATTATAATTTGTGTTATAAATGTTATTATTTTTCTTATAATTCAAAATATTTATATTAAAATATTATTATTTGTGTTATAAATATTTTTTTATAATTTAGCATATTTATATAAAAGATATTATTATTTGTGTTATAATATTATCATTTTTATAATATTTCAAAGTTTTAATATAAAAACATTATTATTTGTGTCCCGGATATTCTTGAAATTAAAAATAATATTATTTATGTTATGAATATTATTATTTTTACTATAATCAAAAGTATTAATATTAAAAATATTTTTTTTGGGTTATGAATATTATTATTTTTATAGTAATTAATATTACTAATAAAATAATTTCTAAATTAAAAAAATTATTCTTAATATTAAAATAACCCTAGACTTGGTTTTAAAGTTAAAATTAAAAATTATCATCATCATTATCAATAAATTTTTTAAAAATATTATTATAAAAAAAATTATGTGGGCACATATAACACTCAAGTTGATACTTGTATGCTAACAAATCAAGCACATATGTAATGGTGAGGCTCTTGCATTAGTGTTGGGCACATCCTTACATATACATGATGCTTTGGTTACCTGTTTGTGTGCTATATAAATCTCAATGTATATTTAGTATTTAAGCTATGCCAAAATTCAATTATCCCTAAATTCAACATATTACAAAACCAAAAATAAACTTGAATTCTACTTGCAAGCCCTAAATAATATTGAATCTTTCCAACACCAAAACTTAAATTTTATATAAAAATAAAAGTGAACCTGAAATGATTAATATTATCTTATTATTTAAAGTATGTTTGAGAATACTGTTATGATTATTTTTTAAAGTAGTTTTTATCTAGAAAAATATATCCAGCCAGGCTACCATTATGACGTGAGGACGAAGGAACATATACGATATAATAGACCGAATATAATGTCTTTATGCGTATAGTTTATTCCGATTTTTTTTTTACTTTCCAACAAAAACACATATAAAAGTCGTCCACCCGCTCTTTTTCCTTCTTTATTTATTCCTGATTTTAGGGCTTCTCTTCAACCCCGGTCCCCCCTGTCTTCTCTCTCCCGATCAAAATTTCCCAAATTCGATAATTTTTTAGGGTTTTCAAACGGATGCGCTGAATTCTCGTCATGACAACGCGATCCGGTGGCGCGTGAGTGCGCGACGACGGATATAATTCTGGAGGGTTAGTTCTTGTATGGAAACTCGTAGCCGGAAACGGGCGGAGGCCTCCTCATCTGCCGCCACCACCACCAGTCCCACTACTCGCCCCAGCAAACGATCCCGCACTGCCACAACAACAACCGCCACCGCTACTCGCTCTCGTTCCACACGTGCTCACCCTCTCCCCATGGACTCCACACCTGTCGAATCGTCTTCTTCTTCTCGCTCTCGTCGGAATAGGAATGATAATAGTAACAGTGAATCGGATAAAGGCAAAGAGAAAGAACATGAAGTTAGGGTTTCGCGTGAAAATAGGGAAATTAACAATAATTTGGATTCTGGAAATGACAATAATAACCTCAATGTCGACGACGATGACGACAGCGAAGGTGGTGGAATTGGTGCTTTCCATCATAATCTGACTTCAGCTAGTAGTGCCTTACAGGGTTTGTTGAGAAAGTTGGGTGCTGGTCTTGATGATTTGTTGCCTTCTCCCGTAACGGGTTCGGGTTCAAGCTCGCATCAATCGGGGAGATTGAAGAAGATTCTCTCTGGGTTGAGGGCTGATGGAGAAGAAGGGAAGCAAGTGGAAGCCTTGACGCAGCTCTGTGAAATGCTTTCTATTGGGACTGAAGAGAGCCTGAGCACTTTTTCCGTGGATTCTTTTGTTCCGATTCTTGTTGGGTTGTTGAATAATGAGAGTAATCCTGATATTATGTTGCTTGCTGCAAGGGCGATTACACATTTGTGTGATGTTTTGCCATCGTCTTGTGCTGCCGTTGTTCATTATGGCGCTGTTTCATGTTTTGTTGCAAGGTTGATTACTATTGAGTACATGGACCTTGCTGAACAGGTTAGTTTCTTGATTCCCCAATTTATTTTGCTTTTATCTGCCCGTAAAGTGATTGGCTATGGTTTATTTAAGTGGTTGGTTATTTGGTATTCATGGCAAATCCATTCTTTGAATACGTATACAATAATGATGGCTTATGAATGTATTAAATGGGTTAGTCATTTGGGATTTTATGTTTGATTAGCTATGCCAGTGTCTTGCTCTTAGTCAGTGGTAAAATTGCATTCTTTCTACACAGCATTATGACAATACTATTCAGATGGACTGCAATCAGCTGGTTCTATTTGCTGGTTTATTAGTGAAACTTACTGCTGTTTCTGTTGTAACGTGACAGTCTCTGCAAGCTCTAAAGAAAATATCTCAAGAGCACCCAACTGCATGTCTGCGTGCTGGTGCTCTTATGGCAGTGCTTTCTTATCTGGATTTTTTCTCTACTGGAGTTCAGGTAATTGATTTGCAGTTTTGTTTTTTAGTTAATAAGTTAATTTGACATGCAGAGATGCTAGGACCTTGTGGAGCAGTTCTCATTCTTATCGAGGCTCTTTTGATCAATGTCATGTTTTCAGCGAGTAGCATTATCAACTGCTGCAAATATGTGCAAGAAACTTCCTTCAGATGCAGCTGACTTTGTGATGGAAGCAGTTCCTCTGTTGACCAACCTTCTTCAGTACCACGATGCAAAGGTAATCTCGCTGTTTTCTCTTAGAGTTGCAGCCAATTCACCACCTTCTAGTTTATTCTGCACCCAAAGCAATTTGAACATTTGTAGGTCTTGGAGCATGCTTCAGTTTGTTTGACAAGGATTGCTGAAGCCTTTGCTTCATCACCAGACAAATTAGATGAATTGTGTAATCATGGACTTGTTGCTCAAGCTGCCTCTCTCATTTCCACCAGTAGTTCTGGAGGTGGACAGGCATCTCTCAATGCTCCAACATATACGGTAAAAGAAGTTTGTACCTTGTCCTTTAAGTTTTATGTCATGTATTTCGGCCTTTCTGACATAAGGCATTCAGGGCTTAATTCGCCTGCTATCCACATGTGCAAGTGGCTCTCCTTTAGGAGCCAAAACATTACTTCTACTTGGGGCCAGTGGCATTCTTAAAGACATACTATTAGGTTCTGCGGGTTGTGCTAACTCTGCTGTTCCCCCGGCTCTAAGTAGACCAGCAGATCAGGTACCTGCTTCTTCTTCTCCTTATTCTGTTTTGTGGTGCCATTGCATTCTTTTCACCATGAAGTTTTCCTAGGATTTAAAAATATTTGGCCTATTCAACAGTTTTAGAACTAAGTTCCAGCTTCATTTTTTTTGACGCTGCCATATAGGTTTTTGAGATTGTCAATCTGGCAAATGAGCTTCTTCCTCCACTTCCACAAGGAACTATCTCCCTCCCTACCAGCTCCAGTATGTTGGTCAAAGGATCTGTTGTGAAGAAGTCTCCATCCAGCAGTTCTGGGAAACAAGATGATAATAATGGAAATGTTCCTGAGGTTTCAGCTCGCGAGAAATTATTAAATGATCAACCAGAACTTCTGCAGCAATTTGGAATGGATCTTCTTCCTGTTCTGATACAGGTCGGTCAGTTTTTTAGTGGACTTTGCAGTGTATAAATTGCAAGATCTGTTTTGTGTTCACTGAAGTAGATAATAACGACATCATTTGCTTGTTGTTCAGATTTATGGTGCCAGTGTCAACAGTCCTGTTCGCCACAAATGTCTCTCAGTTATTGGGAAGTTGATGTACTTCAGCAATGCGGAGATGATTCAGTCTCTACTTAATGTGACAAACATACCAAGGTGAAGCAAATTTTGTCCATGCTTGTTCTTTTTATATACTCTCATCAGGGTTAGTCATATGACTATTTATCCATGTTATTTGTTACTCTAGTTTTCTAGCTGGGGTGTTAGCGTGGAAAGATCCACATGTCTTGGTTCCTGCCCTTCAAATTGCCAAGATTATTATGGAAAAACTTCCTGGGACTTTCTCCAAGATTTTTTTCAGAGAAGGTGTGGTTTATGCTGTAGATCAACTTATCTTAGCTGGAAGTCCAAATACTGGTCCTGCTCAAGCTGCATCTGCTGAGAAGGATAATGATTCTGTTCCTGGATCATCATCACGTTCCAGGCGTTACAAACGTCGCAGTGGGAATTCAAATCCTGAGGCAAATTCATCTGAAGAATCCAAGACTCAAGTTTGCGCAAATGCTGTATCACCTCCAAGTTCTTTAGAAATCCCAACCGTTAATTCTAATTTGCGTTTAGCAGTTAGTGCGTGTGCTAAAGATTTTAGAGATAAGCACTTTCCTTCGGATCCCGGCTCTACTGAAGTTGGGGTTACCGATGACCTTTTACACTTGAAAAATCTCTGCACAAAGTTGAATGCTGGTGTTGATGACCAAAAGACTAAAGCAAAGGGCAAATCAAAGGCTTCTGCTTCCCATCTTATTGACAATTCTGCTAACAGGGAAGAATACTTGAATGGGGTGATATCCGAGATGCTAGCAGAGCTAGGCAAGGGGGATGGTGTATCCACTTTTGAGTTTATTGGTAGTGGTGTTGTGGCAACCTTGCTAAATTATTTTTCTTGTGGCTATTTTACCAAGGAGAGAATTTCAGAAGCCAACCTACCCAAACTTCGGCAACAAGCACTGAGAAGATTTAAATCATTTGTTGCTCTGGCCCTTCCTTCCAGTATTGATGGAGGGGGTGCCACCTCCATGACAGTCTTAGTTCAGAAGCTTCAAAATGCTTTGTCATCCTTGGAGCGTTTTCCTGTTGTTCTTAGCCCTTCTTCTAGGTCATCTAATGGAGGTGCACGCCTGTCTTCTGGATTGAGTGCACTATCTCAACCTTTTAATTTACGTCTCTGTCGGGTCCAAGGGGAAAAGGGTCTCCGTGATTACTCTTCCAATGTTGTACTTATCGATCCATTAGCAAGTTTAGCTGCTGTAGAAGAATTTCTTTGGCCGCGAGTACAGCGAAATGAAACTGGCCAAAAGGTGTCTGAATCTGCAGGAAACTCAGAATCAGGGACCACACACCCTGGAGCTGGTGCATCATCCCCTTCTACCTCAACTCCTGCTACTGCCACTCGTCGTCATTCTTCAAGATCCCGATCATCTGTTAATATAGGAGATTCAGCTAGAAAGGAACCAATACCAGAGAAAAGCACAAGCTCATCAAAGGGAAAGGGGAAAGCTGTTTTGAAACCGGGTCAGGAGGAGACAAAAGGACCTCAAACTAGAAATGCTGCTCGTAGAAGAGCAGCCCTTGATAAAGATGCAGAATTGAAACCGGTGAATGGGGATTCTAGTTCTGAGGTATGTTATAATTCAAGGATACTATGATTAACTTGATTGTAAGTCTTAACTTGCATTATCATAAACTATTAGAATTCTAATATTTATTTTTCCTGTGAGGATGGCAGCCAGCTTTGTTGCTTTAGCCAAATAGACTAGTTTAATGAATCTCCTTGATAACTAAAAACTAGTTAGAAAGCAGTTCAACTTATTCTTTACATCAAGTTATGATAATGAGAGCACTGAATTTTAGGATTCTTAAAGAGTCCAGTTTTCTTGTTAGTAAGAAACTCTGCATTTGCATTGGATTGCGGTATGCATGAATCAAGTCCAGTGAGAAGTTCTAGGCTAAACTTTTCTCAAGAAAACTAGAGTTTTTAGAGTGCCACTTCATATTATAATTTGCAGATAATCTATTGATCATCCATACAAAACATATCATATATTTATTATTCTGACAGATGTTTTTCAAACAACTTTTTGAATGTTTTTTGTAGGATGAGGAATTGGATATTTCTCCTGTGGAGATTGATGATGCGTTGGTTATTGAAGATGATGACATCTCTGACGATGACGACCATGAAGATGTTAGTCTTCTGATTGCTTTGCCTTTGTTAATTATGTAACTTATATATTTTAAATTTCTTTCTTTATGCCTTGTGTTTGTCTGATTACAGCTCCTTTTGGATTGAGTTTTCATAGCCATGGTCTTGGAAAAGCAACAAAAACCATAGTTTTAATTGTATCAAAGTTTTAAAACCTTTTTGAAAAGATTATGAAAGATCTGAAAATCAGTTTTTTGCCTCAAAAACTGCTTTTTTGCAAACTCAACCTGTTGTTTGCTGTGTATTCACCACTTTCTAGATTTGATCATCTTTTCTCTCTCTCCCAGGTGCTAAGAGATGATTCTCTTCCTGTTTGCATGCCTGACAAAGTACATGATGTGAAATTGGGTGATACACCGGAGGATAGCAATGCTGCACCAGCAGCAAGTGACAGCCAAAGTAACCCTGCTTCTGGTTCTAGTAGCAGGGCTGCTGCTGTTAGGGGCTTGGATTCCACTGATTTTAGGAGCTCTTATGGATCTAGGGGAGCCATGTCTTTTGCTGCTGCTGCTATGGCTGGGCTTGGATCTGCTAATGGTAGAGGCATCAGAGGAGGAAGAGATCGACAAGGACGTCCCCTGTTTGGTTGCTCTAGTGACCCTCCTAAGTTGATCTTTACTGCTGGTGGGAAGCAGCTAAATAGGCATTTGACTATCTACCAGGCCATCCAGAGGCAACTTGTGCTGGAAGATGATGATGAAGACAGGTATGGTGGCAGCGACTTCATTTCTAGTGATGGGAGTAGGCTTTGGAGTGATATATATACCATTACATATCAAAGGGCAGATGGCCAAGCTGATAGGGCTTCTGTTGGAGGCTCAAGTTCTAGCACATCAAATTCCACCAAAGGTGGCTCTTCCAATTCAAACTCAGATGCTCAAATGCATCGGATGCCACTTTTAGATAGCATCTTGCAAGCAGAACTTCCTTGTGATCTAGAAAAATCTAATCCTACTTATAATATATTGGCTCTACTACGTATACTTGAGGCTTTGAACCAGCTTGCACCTCGTTTGAGAGTTCAACTAGTTTCTGACAACTTCTCTGAGGGGAAAATCTCTAGTTTGAATGAGTTGACTGCTACTGGTGCCAGGGTTCCTGCAGAAGAATTCGTAAATAGCAAGCTTACACCTAAATTAGCTCGACAAATTCAGGATGCCCTGGCACTGTGCAGCGGGAGCCTTCCATCATGGTGTTATCAGTTAACAAAAGCATGTCCATTCTTGTTCCCTTTTGAGACTCGGCGACAGTACTTCTATTCAACTGCTTTTGGATTATCTCGTGCGTTGTTTCGTCTTCAGCAGCTGCAGGGTGCAGATGGTCATGGGTCAACAAATGAAAGAGAGGTGAGGGTTGGAAGATTACAACGCCAGAAAGTTCGTGTTTCCCGAAACCGCATTTTGGATTCTGCTGTGAAAGTAATGGATATGTTTTCTAGTCAGAAGGCTGTGCTTGAAGTAGAATATTTTGGTGAGGTTGGTACTGGGTTGGGTCCTACCTTAGAGTTCTACACACTTTTGAGTCATGATCTACAGAAAGTTTCTCTGGGAATGTGGAGGTCAAATTCAGCAGCAGGGAAACCTTCAATGGAAATTGATGGAGATGATGAAAAAAATGGAAAATCCAACAATGGGTCAGGTACTGCAGTTGCTGCTGATCTTGTCCAAGCTCCACTTGGCCTGTTCCCTCGTCCTTGGCCACCAACCGTTGGTGCTTCTGAAGGGAGCCAATTTTATAAGACTATTGAGTATTTCCGGCTGGTTGGACGTGTGATGGCCAAAGCTCTTCAAGATGGACGGCTTTTGGACCTACCACTTTCAATGGCATTTTATAAACTTGTGCTTGGTCAAGTAGGCTATCAGACCTTTTTTTACTGCACATTAGCTATATTTTGGTGTCGCACTGTCAATCTTATTGGTTGAAATATCTATCCTCTTATCAATTGCAGGAGCTTGATCTGTATGATATTCTTTCGTTTGATGCTGAATTTGGGAAGACTTTACAAGAATTGCATGCCCTTGTTCGTCGAAAACAATATTTAGAATCAATAAGCAGTGAAAATAATGAGGTCAATGCTGATTTATGTTTTCGTGGGACCCCAATTAAAGATCTCTGCTTGGATTTTACCCTTCCTGGTTATCCAGACTACATGATGAAGCCAGGAGATGAAACTGTATAGAACCCTTCTTAACCTAAACATCTCTTTATAATTGGATGCAATATTTCTTGATGCAACTATCTTTTATTCTGATGATTTGTTTTCCTTGAAATTTTGTTAAAAGCTTCAGGTTGATATCCATAACTTGGAAGAATACATATCCTTGGTAGTTGATGCAACTGTGAAGACTGGGATCATGCGACAAATGGAAGCGTTTAGAGCTGGGTTCAATCAGGTCCAGTTCCATCTGTCCTTTATGAGCTCTGTAACTATTTTAGGAAATTGTTGTGCCTTGGATGTTAAGTTGATTTCTATAAATTTTAAGTTCTATGGAGTTTCCTGCATTATATATTTTGTTGTGGTCTGCCTTTTATGCTATTTACATATGCTGTTTCTGTAAAATCTATTATAACTGCCTTGATTTTTTGATGTCACATTCTGGTTTTATTATGTTTGTTCCAAACTCATTCTGGTTCTTGCTTAATAAGTAGGTTTTTGACATCTCATCATTGCAACTATTCACTCCGCAAGAATTGGATTATTTGCTTTGTGGGCGAAGAGAACTGTGGGAGGTAATTCACTCTCTTTTTGTTGTTTATGCATTATGATTCGGGGACTTTTTTCTTGATTATTTATTGGATGCTTTGACTGATGCAGCCTGATACACTTGTTGATCATATAAAATTTGATCATGGATACACTGCCAAGAGTCCAGCCATTGTTAACGTATGTTCTTTACTTTGATTTTTGAGGATCATGTTTGGGAGAATATGTATCTGTGTTTTTATTCTCGTCTGATGATTTTGGTGCTGTGGCCATGATGTTTTAGCTGCTTGAGATTATGGGAGAGTTCACACCAGAACAGCAGCGTGCTTTCTGCCAGTTTGTTACTGGAGCACCCAGGCTGCCACCTGGTGGTCTGGCTGTGCTAAACCCAAAATTAACCATTGTTAGAAAGGTATGCCTTGAAGCAGCGTGTTTATTACAATTTAATGTTCCATTTGCTGCATGCTATGCTGAATGTGCATAACGTTGTATAGTACTCTTCTGTCACTCTAGTTATACATGAATTCTATAGGCTCTTGTTACAAGGTCATTAAATGCCTTTTCAACTTTTATTTCCATAAATAGTATCATAAGATGAATTGTAAAATCATATGCATGCCAGAATAAATTAAGTGCGCACAGGTAAATTACATGTATGGATTTGTGAAATGATATGGTATGGAGTACTTGCAATACAATCAACATGGTGTTTTTTTTTTTTGGGTGGGGAATGATGCATGGGTATTGTTTCCTGATGCATCAACACATTGCTGTGTCAGATTTTTTTTTAATGGCATCTTCCTGTACATTTTATAATTAAAATCATCTTTTATTTGAAAATGATTGTCATCTATGTGTTGTAGTTGTCAAAACCGTCTTGAATTTTCTGTTGCTTCCTATAACAATAGCATTTCTGGGCGCAGCATTCTTCATCTGCTGGAAATGCAATGTTGAATGGAACTGGGCCTTCAGAATCAGCTGATGATGACTTGCCTAGTGTCATGACTTGTGCTAATTACCTAAAGCTACCACCTTACTCTACCAAGGTACTGTATTTGGTGATGAAAATGGACTTAATTATCTGGGATTTTTTACATCTTCTGGTGCTTACATTATCCGTGCTTTAAACAGGAAGTGATGTACAAGAAATTGCTGTATGCAATCAGTGAAGGGCAGGGATCTTTTGACTTGTCATGAGTTTTTTTGACGAGGCGATGGAATCTATTTATATTACATCACAAGAATCCCAGACTTTTTTCCTGGGATGCGTTTGAGATTGGAAGTGATGTTTATACCACTCAATAATAAGGCTTCCCTTTGGTGTTACTTTATACTGTGGTGTCATCAAGGTCAGCTCATAAATTTTTTGGGGGAGGCTCTAGTCAAATTTTGTTATTGGGCCTGGATATAACGTTTGCTTGGATAGCTCATCCATTTTTTCTCGATGATGGCCATGTATTTGCAGCTCATAGAAGATGTGCTCTGATTTTTATGAATCTGAAATTATTTTATTGACAGAATGTACTGGTTCCTTAAATTTGACGGTTAAAATTTTCAGGTTGCTTGCTGCATTTTCGTGCTGTAAAGGAGTAACACGTGGAGGCGTGTTCAGTTGCTAATTCTTGTAAATAAATAGAAAATTTTCAATTTTTTCTTCTTGTCCGATAGAATATACATGTATGTCAAGTAATGATGGAAATGGCAAAAATAAACATTGAATTATTGCTTTATTTTTACATGTATCTTGCAGGTTATTTTATACCATGAAATTGTAATACCTGTTCCTCTATGCATGAAACATGAGATAAACTGATATGAAGCAAAAAACATGATCCATCTTCTTTGATTGTAGGATGTTGTCTAGCTTTATTCATTCATGTCATTGTAGTTCCCACTCAATACGCCATTTAGAATTGTGAAAGTTCACCATGGACTCTTTTGATCTGAAGCTCCATGTCGGTAGGTCTTAAATGATGATCATAGAGGACGTACAATGCCCGTCCCTTAAGGTGGTTGTCCTTCCTCATCACTGTTTGACAATGCCTGGCCTTGTCGATTCCACCTTGTTTATCTAAATTGAATTTATCATCATTTTAATATATTTTTAAATGAAAAATAGTAGTTTTTATTTAATAATAGCTAATTCATGCTTCATCTCGGAGAATAGGCAAAATTTTGTATTGTTCTAATTTCTGAAAGGTTCGGTGTTTGAGTTTCCAATTGTAAATATTTAGATCGAGGAACTAAATCAGAGTCTAGAAAATTATTCTATAAAAACTCAAGTTTCGTGTTCATCTTTTTAAATAATTCACATCTGAACATATGTTTTTACAAGAAGATATTAAACAACACCTTTTGATTCTACTTTCAATAAGATTTATATTGCAAATAAGAAATAATCTTCCCATGCTAGATTGTTTACACTACCACTTCATCCTCTGAAAACTGCTGTGTCCCTAGAAGTATACTCTGATGTATAATGGGTGGATGTCCATGACGTCAAATTATCGGCCCAGTAAAAAGTAAGATCAAACGATAATCCTCAGATATTTTAGATCACAAAGGCAAAACAACTTGCAATGAAAGTGTCTAATATTGATGGTGATTGGTTGTTGCATTATTTGGAAATATATGCATTGATTTTCTCCGCTACAATCTCCATTCTTGAAAGTTGATTGTAGAAGGAAAGGGTTGATGGGATCTGTAGCTTTGGGGGATTGGGACACCAAGAATGAGTGGTCGCGTTTTCAACAACGCCATTGCCTTTTATATGGTAACCGAAGTTTATTGTAGATATGCAGAAAAAATTATATATTTATTTTATGGTGTTTTCAATGTTGATAAATAAATAGGTTTTGCTCTACATATTTGGTCTAGGTTTGAAAAGCCTTATTGGCTGGCTGGCTAGCTATACAAGGAGGACCCCAGGCAGCAGGTGACCAATTGTAGCTTTGGATGCGTTGGCATGTATTGTTGAGACATTCGACAGGAGCTTCTGGAGTGCATCTAACGACGTCTGAACCGCAGTCCTCCGTTTTTTCGCATGGAGTCCACTTGCTGCTTTTATCACACTTGGGAATCACCTGCAAAATACAAATTTCATTTAGTTCTGTTTATTCGTGGGAAAATAGATTTGTTTTAGAAAATAGTTTTTTTAAAAGTAAAATTTTTAAAAATAAATTATTTTTTGATGTTTGATAGTAACATAAAAAATAAATTAAAAATAATTTCCAGTATTTAGTTATATTATAAAAAATAAGCTAAAAAATAGTTTATTAATGTTTTTTTTTAAGTTTATTAAAATAATAAAGAATAAATCTTATAAATTTAAAAGTTGAATGAGAATGAAATTAAAAAAAAATTTAATTTTATAAATTATCTTAAATAAAATAAATAATAATCAAAACAATGAACATCAAATTTAACAGATAAAAAAAATTAAAAGATGATAAAATAAAAATAAAAATAATTATAATTTTATAAATTATTTCAAATAAAATAAATAACAATCAAAAGAATGAGGACCAAATTTAATAGATAAAAAATTTTAATTAAAAAAATAATAAGAGAAAAGCAAATAAAAATCATAAAAATAAGAATCAAAGTTAATATAAAAAACAAATTAAATTAAATTTTAAAGAATGAAATTAAAATAAAAAACATTCAAACAAAATATATATTAATGAAAAGTTTGAGGACCAAATTTGATATAATCAGCAAATAATATAATATTTCTAATTTTTTCACAACTTTTAGAAAGTGTTTTCCATCCAAAATAAAAAGAAATATTTTTTGAAAATCAAACTAAATCTTTCTTTGATTAAAAAAATTATTTTATTAATAAATTTTTCTAATAAAAAACAAATATAAAAAATATAAAAAATAATTTTTTAAAAATAATTTTCTAAGCAAATAAACACGCAATTAATTACCAGTCGTTTCCTTGCATCAAACAAGGACTGGTGCTGTATTATAAGAGAGATAGAGAGACTAACCATGCTACGAGCAAAGGCAACGCAACAAATGCCATCTTGGAATAAGTCTTCTCCATAGTTTTCCCTTTTCGTCTAATCTGTTGCTATGAACGAGTAAGGGTTTTCGATTTTCTATGCAAGAAATAAACCTGCTTTAACATGTATTTATAGACGGGGCAAGGACGAAGAAATTCATGGAACATGATGAGATGCCAAAAGAAAACAAGGAATATGAAATTGGCTTCAATGCAAGTTTTCTTCGTATTAGATAATTTCCACCCCAAACATACATACAGACGATCTTTCTACGCAGGAGAGAGCTGTGAAAGATGATCTGGCTTCGCATCTAGATTTACAAAGCATCTCTGTTCTGCATCCATAACTGTGTGTGTAAACCTTCTGGTAGTGAAAATAGAACTTTATTTAAACAAAAAACAACCCACTATTTGTGAAAGCAAAATGTCAACTGAGAAATGATTAATAAATTGGACATACATACAATTCTATGTGTAAATCCAAATTTATTCTCCGCGGTAAATCTTTGAATTTCTGTAGGTTTAATTTTGGATGCCTTTTGGAATCTTAAGCAGAAATGTATTGAAGTTAAGATGCTCATTTTCTGTTAGTCCTTATCATTGTTCACTAATGACAACGCTGGCGAAATTTAATGAGTTATATGCAAATAATTTTATTTTTTGGTGCAATGACTTGATGATGCTAACCCCAAATAATTACTGGCAGTGTATTAATCTGCTGCATGGACTAAAATCAAAATCTTGCCAATCATTTCCGGAGTAGGAGGCAACGTATTTTGTTCAAGAACATCCCTATGCCCTCAATGCATGCACCAAGTGTGCTTCCGACATTATAAGGTTCAATCATATGCCATTGGTTTCTGATGGAAAAGGATTATGTTTGATATTTTTTATTTCCAAATGGCATAGCCTTCTGCTTTTCTGCAGCTATTGAAGATTTTTTAAACTCATCAAGAAGATTCAAATTTATGTTGGAGCTCATAATCTAACATATGAAAGGGAAATTTATTCAGATGGAAAGAAAGCTAGAATTTTTAAGAAAGAAGATGTTCAAGATTACATGTCATTGAAACCACAATAAAATTGTTCTAGGCTTATGATGTTTAAGCCTGGTTTGCAGAACGCTTGGGACCCTTGTTGCTGCACTTCACTTGAACGGCCAGATTCTTGGTCAAATTTGGACAGTTGTCTTTCTTTCCGTTAAAAAGCCCTTTGTCCATTGGAATATCACAGATAGTTTTTCCCAAGCAATGCTGCTCAAATTCAAGCAGAAATCTCATTAGTCTCTTGGCAGGCAGCAATAGCCCTGGCTGGCAGAAGAAAAAGAAAAAGGAAACAATAAATTATGCAAGGGGAAAGAAGAGAAGAGAATTACCTGCTCAACAACTTGCTTGGAAATAGGTGAATCACAAGTTCCAACAGCAAAGTTTCCACAGGTACCCGAAGGATCACCAAAGCTTGCAAACTGCACGGTAACAATCTTCTTCTTGTTTGGACACTTTAAGCGAGCTGCTGGTTTTGCATCATCCGCAACAGGTGTGAATTTACTATTCTTCCTTTCCCAGGATCTCACATTTGGTGGATGATGTTCAGTCACGTAGCTACAGATTGTATCTCTATTGACAGTTAGGATCTCAATCTTCTCAGGGCTTGCTTCCTCCTCCTCCAATATAACCATAAGGTTGTTTGTTGGTTTTAAGGAATATCTTGGGATGTGATATCTGATTTTACAAGCAAGAAATTTTAGTCAATCTCTTTATTTGCTTCGTACTTAAAGAAAATTTTCTGTGCGTGACTAAGAAATATTGCTTTACTTACTCTGATTGAGTAGGCTCTCCAAGAGGGGAGATGTAATTCATCCAGTAACGACCGATGCTCTTGCCATTGATCCAAATCGTACCCTTCTTCATACCGGTCATCCGAACAGCAACAGGGGATTTTCCTTCAGGAGCATCAAAGCGAGTCTGCAACAAGAAAATATGATGCCTAAATGAATACCAAGAATTAAACAAGTTTGTTGCCAGGTGATACCTCACTGAGAAATTTAAAGATTGGTGGCTAGGGAAAATGCTATCCCAGCGTTACCTTGTACCAAGTAACAGGAGGTCCGTCCTTATTGACTTTGGTCCATGTTACCTTGCTCCCCCCTTCCTTCGTGAACACTTTAGCTGTCTCTCCCGACAGGGCAACCTACAGATTAGGATCACACGATTCATTGAAGTGTTATTCTTGAAGTGTTATTCTTTGATGAATACAAGGCTCATCCATACCTGATGTCCCCAACCATTGGATGACAGATCAAGTGTTCCAGTGTTCAAACCTAGGATTGAGACACCGCGAGGTCCAGCGTACCTATGCTCCATGTAGGCTCCGCTATCCTTCATTGACAAAGAAGAGCTTGCATAAGTTTCACGTCCAAAATTCATTCCCAAATTCTGAAGATCTGTTAGTTATGACGTATGATAACTACTTACTGGGAGTCCAACGAGAGAGCCCAAGAGTGTAACAAAATTAATCCCAGGCTTCAACTTCGCAGAATGCTGGAGGACAAAGCTCTTCTCAATTTGGCTCCCATGTGCAGAACCTGAAAATATTTTGCACAGTTACCTAATAAAATCCTGTTACTAAACTTGTTCCAAAGCTATGATAATAAGAATGTGTAAGTTGTAACTACCTATAAATTCCCCATTTATGAAAGCAACCATTGCATGGCCAAGACTTGCAACTCTTAAAACTGGATTGATATCTTTTCGAGCTGACAGGTCATTACGATCCACATTTATGCTGGGACGGGAATTTACAGAGACGTGTCAGATTTTGGTTTCAGTGGAAGCACTAGGTAACACCTGCTAGGATTCATCAATTTCATGATGGATAGACTAAAAATGAGCTTATATACTCACGTCGTGGTGAACCAAGCGTAGTCAGTTCTATCTTTAGTTAAGTTATAAAGTTCTCTTGGGATCCTGGAATCTACTAGAAGGTTAGATGGAATGGTTTCTGAAAACATCTTCCATTCAAGTTTTCCGTCTGTTTTTCTTGATTTCACAAAGTTTCTTGAATTATGTTGTGACACAACCTGTTTTGCACGAAAGAAAAAGAAGGGATCACTTAGCGGCTGTGCAGCAATCCATCTGTTTCAGAAGTAACTTAGTTCGAAACTCTAAGCAGTTATCAACGGAGACAAAGAGATCATGAATTACCGTCATGGTATTATAAACGACAGTCTTGCAATCTGGGAGGATGCTGATGGATCTGGCTGGAAGGTAATACTTCTTACCCCTGAATGTAACAGTTTCTGGATCTTTCGTGTTGTTGTTGGCCAAGAAAGCGGCGCAATCGTTGGTTCCAGGTTGCTGAAAGAACCGAGCCTGTAAAGTAAGACAGCTTAAGCAAACCATATTTACTTTGGATCTGGACCATCTTTTTCTGAAGTGCTTGCAAGGAGAACTCTGGAATGGAGGTCAAATCTCTCGTAGATGCTTAGTTGCTTACCTCTACATCAGCAGATAACCTTTGAACATTAGGGGTTCCCCATAGAAGAGCCTTCTTGCATAGATTTAGAGCCCTATGCAGGTCCTTGAGGTGACCCCATTTTGGTTCCCTCTGCAAACCTGCAAGAAGTGGAAACAAAAGGCCAATGAGTTCTTTGAAGGATCTTTGCTTCTGACAGCATCATAGATTAAGATGTTAAACCTTACCATATTCATCAAGAGGAGCTTCATCATAGTAGCGGGTTGTTACAAATGAGGCAGCAGTTCTATCAAAGTTTGTCCCACCATGGTACTGCAAACACACAGTGACTAAAATGTTTCACAGAGCAAAAGAAATTCTCTTATGGAAGAATCTCAGAGATTTCAGCTTTCTCCTTACCATGTAGTAGTTGACCAGACTACCATTCTTTGAAAACCAACGAGCAACTGAAAATGCAGTATCTTCTGCTGATCTTTGAGATGGGGGATCTCCAAAAACTCTAAACCTGTTACCACATAACATTTATTGGAATGCTGTTAGCATCATTGCTTCATTTGCTGTTCTATCTTGTTCTTTCAATTCTTTCCTTTCTCTTATTTAGGCTTTAAATGTTGTTTTGCATATCCTATTAATGCATGTGAATGGCTCAGCGCTAATCATCAAGATCTATACTCACTGAGCAGTCCAGTTCTCAGTCCATAGAGATGGTTTGTCAGGACTATTGGGGCCTGTGAAGGTATCTCCGCAGTGCCTTCCATTGCACGTATTGATCTGCACAATAAAGCATGAATATTTCATTGTAATGTGCAGATCAGTCCTCTTAGATTACAAAAGTTGATTCATGAAAACTTGTTAGCTTACCACTGGACCAGGAGCATCCTTCTGCTTGCACATGACCCATGGGACTCCTGTTTTCAGCCCCAGAGCCATATTTCCTGCCCACTGAACATAGCTAACTCCCAAGTTTCTATATGCAAGTTGGACAGTGTTGTACTCATTTTCAATCTGCATTAAAATATAAGAAAAAGAAAAATAAATGGATGAGATGTTCAATGGTAAAGAAATGAAAGATATGCGAGCTGGGATTATTAGAGTGGAAATAAACCTGAGCCAAGATGATGGGACCTCCTTGTGATGCAAACAATTTCTCTTCTTTCATCTTGTTGATGATCATTGTAACGAATCTCTCCATATGAAGCTGCAAATTTTGAAACCTCTTGTCAAATGCTGTGCTTAATTATTTCACAAAACTTCTTTTTTATACAAAGTGGGTGATGCTATTACCTTGAAGGGTGCGTTGTCTGAACGGAATATAATGTCTGGAATCTCTCTCAACCAATATGGAAGCCCTCTAAGAGATCACATTGAAAACAGGGCGTAAGATAGATACACATATAATGGTGTATGTAGCAAAATAAAATATGCAATGATCAGAAGAAGAAAACAAGGAGTTTACTCATACCCATGGTTCCATTCAGCCTGGATGAATGGTCCAAGCCTGATGGTTGCAGACATACCATTCTCCCCAATGGTCTTGATGAACTTCACCAAGTCATATGGTCCTTCAAAATTAAACTACAACGAAAAAAATGAATCAAGATTAGCTAAATCATTGCTAATTGTAGACAGAGGAACATTCGGTCCAAGATATCGATCACAAAACTGATCTTTTACCTTGCCCTGCTCAGGCTCGTGAATATTCCAAAAGACATAAGTTTGGATTACATTCAGACCTCCACGCTTAGCCTTCTGGATTAGTTCTGGCCACATCTAAACCCGAATTCAACACAAGTACAATTAGTTAGTCCTACTTTTCCTTTTACAAGGAAAAAAATAGAAGAAAAAGATGTCGAATAAGCTTAGTAGCAAAGAAAAGTATTCTTACTTCAGGAGTACTGCGAGGATAGTGAATGGAGCCAGAGAAGAGAAGCTCTCTTTTGCCATTGATGATCAAGGACCTCCCATCGTAAGTCACACCTTTTTTTTTATCTCCATGAGCAATGACCGACGTAAGCAGCAAGGAAAGAAGTGACGCAATAAAAAAAACATGGCATTTTACCGCCATCTTCACCTCTCTTAAAGAACCAAAACTCCAAAAAAAAAAAGAAAAAAAGAAGGAAGAGCGCGCAGATGTTTTTCCCTTTTTTATGAGCCAATCTTAAGGGCAGATACTCCTCTTCGGTTTCGAAGGAGGAGGAACCCGGCAGCTGAAAATGAAGGTACTCGCCGATGCCAAAGATATAGAGAGCAATGAAACGTTAAAAGAGGGTCAAGGAGCAAAATTCGGAGAATGGTGTTTTTAAAGGTTGCTTTTTTAAGGTATTTGTCATGGCTGGCTTGCGTTTTCATGTTTCTGTTTCCTATTCCAAGGATGGTTCGAATCGGTTAGTGACCGCATGATCTTACCGTGACAGATTTTTGAATCTGGCGGGTCAAGTCCACCTCATGGCTCATTGAACTTCGAAGAATTAGGTTTGACTACTAAATTTATGATGCCCTCGAGCTATAGAAGAAAACTCACATTTCAATCAAGTATAGAAAAAAAATTAAAATTGGGTATGATGGGATTGTGCAAGCATACTCTTGTTAGTAAATAAAAAATTCTCCCGAAATTATTATTATTATTTAATAAGAGAATCTATAAAACAATATTTTTTTTTTATCAAGTATGAATGATTTATTTAAAACTTGTATAGATGAGAGATTTAAAATATTATTTAAAAATTTCTCATTTTTAAAACAATAAAATAAAATTTGGTTTTTTCAACACTTTACCATTAAAACAACACTCTTTGTTTGCTTGCTGGAAAGTAGTTTCTTTTTAGAAAATAAATTATAGGAAAGTAAATTATTTTTTGATGTTTGGTAGTGTAATAAAAAATAAATTGAAAAATATTTTCCAGTATTTGATTATGTCATGAAAAATGAGCCGAAAAATAACTTATTAATGTTCTATTTTTTCAAATTTATTAAAATAATAAGAAACAAATCTTACAAATTAAAAAGTTGAATAAGAATGAAATTGTAAAAAAATATAATTTCATAAATTATCTCAAATAAAATAAATAATAATCAAATTAATAGAGATCAAATCTAAAAAATAAAAAAAATAAAAGATAAAGAAATTAAAATAATAATAATTAATATTTCATAAATTATTTCAAATAAAATAAATAACAATCAAAAGAATGAAGACCAAATTTGATAGATAAAAAATTTCAATAAAAAAATGATAAGAAAAAAAAAATAACAATTATAAAAATAAGGACTATATTTAATATAAAAATTCAATTTTAAGAGGTAAATTTAAAAAATAAATATTCAAAATAAAATATATATAACAATCAAAATTCTGAGGATCAAATTTGATATAATTAACAAATAATATGATATTTTTAAATTTTTTACAACTTCCGGAAAGTGTTTTCTGTTTAAATTTTTCAGGAAATTACTTTTTTGAAAATCAAGCCAAATTTTTATTTGATTGGAAAGTGTTTTTTATAGATCAACTTTTCTAATGATAAACAAATATAAAAAAATTTAAAAAATAATTTTTTAAAAATAATTTTTTAGAAAACAAGCAGCCATAAATTCAAGCAGTTAATTATTAAAATATTACTGAGCTGGTTAATCACTTTATTGATTTTTTTTAATTTAAATAGCTAAAAAATAATATATATATATATATAAAAGACTTTGAAATAAAAACTTATTTGAAAAGTGTTTGAAAGCGTATTGAATATTGTTTTTTAAAGTAATTTTTGCTTGTAAGTATATTAAAATATTTTTTTATTTTTAAAATTTATTTTTGATTTTAAAACATTAAGAAAATTTAAAAATAATAATTTTTTTTAATTATAAAGTAATTTTTTCACAACTCTTTAAAAATATTTTTAATTTCAGAATGAATTGCAAATAATGGATGCAAGCACTAAGTTTAGGAAATTGATCCATCGACAGGATTTAGGAGCCAGTTAATGTTCATGCAAAGAGCTTTTATAGAAACTCAAACCGTGCTAAGCCCAGGCCTAGAACCCAAAAAACCCAACAACAAGATTCAACTTCAATTACAAGGCAGGATTATTTCATGGGCCTATGTCGGCCATCTATGTTCATAGATTTATAGTGGTAACCACGAAACTGATCATTTTTTTTTTTAAGATTTGGATTCAGGACACGAAGGGATTTTATTTCTTAGAAAAACAATAGCACAGTTTAATAAAAATTTGAACGGAAAAAAAAATGGTTTGAAATGTTCTTAGTGACATAACAGTCTGAGCTTGTCGGATTCTAGAAAGATGATTTTTAATGAAAGTTGTTATTTTGAAATCAAGTGCGATAATCATGCTTTAAAATAACAATAATTTAAAATTAAAGCATAATATATCATAAACTTAAATCTTTATCCAACTTGAAGAACACTAACACACATCAACCATCTCTCTCTCTCTCTAAAAATAATACCAACAATTCCTCTTTTTGAAAAACCCATGAATCATTTTTTTTTCTTTTAGAATACCAAAAACCCAAACCTATCTTAGTCTATAAGCTTCTAAGGAAGTTTTTTTATACAAAAAATCTAAAAACTATCATTGTTGCAACCGATGCCCCACAACTAGTTTTATAAGTAAGGTAAATATAGTACATTGTTATTAATTATATAAGTTTTAAATTTAATTTGTCTTTAATTTAGTTGAAATGAAATCATTATTTAGGGTTTAGATTGAATTTAGAAATGGTTGAATTAATAGTAAATTAGTTATAAATGTCATTAATTAAGATTGATGTAGTTGAATATGAAAATAACATTAATCTTGAATTAAAAATTTCAATGAATTATATATTGTGTTGAATTTTTTATAAGTTGTTGAATTAGAGATTGATATGAATTGGTTGGAATCAACTAAGAACTGCTATCAATAATGATTGATGATTTTATACAATAAAACATGAGTGAGGTAGAATTTTGATGAATTATATGTTGAGTTGAATTGTTGATAAGTTGTTGAATATAGTATTTTATTCAAATTGTTTGAATTTTCTATGAATTTGAATTTGAATTTGAATTTATACAATTGAGCAAGGAAACATCAATTAGGTTTGATTTCATAGATTATGTTAATTTTAGTGATATATGTTGCTTTAAATTTAAAAATTTATTTGAATTTGGATAATTAGGGTTGATTTAATGCAATTTAGTTAAAATTATGTTCAATTAACTGGAATTGAATTTGTTTCTTTTTTTAACAAATTATCTAACAATATCTTTATGTTATGTCATTATGGTGATACTATTGTCCTAATGTGAACAATAGTATCACCTACAATGGTGGAAGCAATGTGCTATTAAAGGGTAATTTAGGCATGTCATATGCAGAACTGAAAAAAAACAATATATCATAGACTTAAGTGAAATTATAATGATATTTCAGTTGATATAGTCTTGAGGTGTCAAGTTAGGAAACACTAATATTATCCTGTATCGTATATATACGATTATAGTTTTAAGACAATAATAAATTCTTTCATCCAAAATGGACTGAACATGATAGTATTATATGTGAGTAGATGACTATATCGTTTGTGCATTCTTCTAACTTCAGGTTGAATATGTCATTTAGTAAAGGGAATAATCCTTTGTGTATTCTAATTTCTGGTTGAATATGTCAATTAGTAAAGGGAATAACTATTTATTGTCAAATGGTTTGCTCCAAAGAAGTGATAATACTATATTTGACAATTTATTTGTTGATCAACATAGATATGACTATTTTGAGCCTAATACTAATAAAGATGATGAGATGTTATACCTGAATATGATAGTAGATGTTGATATTAATGATGATGTTGATAATAAAATAATATCTCATGTTTTTGAATTTGAAGATGTCTCTAAGTCTATATTTGTTATTTCTCATTATTAGACATTTAGTCATAGATATTTGCTAGAAAACTTTAATTTAAAGGGTGGTCAAATTTTCAATATTAAAAATAATATAATTAATGGAGTTAAATAGTAGCACATTACTCAATCAGTTGAATATCAAGTTCAATGGTTAACCTCAACCTTTTTTTAATTATAATATATGCAAGCACTATAATTTAAGTGGTATTTATATGAGGGATACTATAAAAGATTGAATACATTTGAAATAACAAAGTTTAAAAGGTCACACATATATACCTTGATCTTTATCTAAAATTTTATTGCTAATATTGTATCGATCCTAATAATGAATAATCTTTTAATAATGGTTGTAAACATCTAAGAATAAATAAAATTGTATTACAAATATAAAATATCATACAACAAAGCATGAGTTGCAAAATAAAAGGTGCTTGAGCATCTATTTAGTTCATATGAAGAGCTTGAAAAATTACCAAAGGTATTATTGAGAATAAAAGAATCTAGCCCTGAACTAGTTATTAATTGGAAGTACAAAAAAAATATTGATGATAGTACAATGGTGTTTTGAAGGGTTTTTTTGGTTATTTGAACCTTGTATTGAAGGTTTTAAATATTGTAGGCCACTAATCAATATTGATGACACATTTATATGGGCAATATGATAAAAAGTTATTAATTGCAATTGTTTTTTATACATATAATGAAATATTCCCTTTGGCTTCTGTAATTGTTGATGAGAAATAATTATAATTGGAGATTATTTTTACTTTGCTTGTAGAGATACATTACTGATGATAGAACAAAAATATATATAATATCAGATAAACATGCATGCATTAAGAATGGAGTAACAAAAATTTAGCATGAACCTACAAGATACCATTGATATTGTGCTCAATATTTTGTTCGCAATTTCAATCATGAACTCGAAAACCTATATATAAAATTATATTTGATGAGGATTTGTTATAAATATTCAAGGTGCAAATTTGATTTGTGATATAAAAGAATGTGTAAGTTGGACTCAACATATCAAGAATGATCTGAGTAAGAATTGAAAGAAAAACAAGCACTTTCTTGTGATAATGGTTGCTAGTATGGTAATATAACAACCAATCTATCAAAATCATTTAATCATGAAATTTGTTCGTGCAATGCTTGTTTATACTCTAGTGCAATTAATATTTTACTGATATAATAGTTATTGGGTTAAATAGAATATTAAACAAATAATTTTATATGACACAGAATAATTTTATCACTAACAATTCAAGTTGAATTGACAATGATCAAGAGATTATACTGCAATGTTGTTCGATTTTGAACAATAGATTTTCCATGTCAGCACTTCTATTAAACCTAGTGTCATCAAATAAATCATATGGACAATTAGATTGAGTGATAAAACTCATATGTGTGGTAAATAATAGACATTTCAATATCCATAGTCAAATATTCTTATATATTATGTTGATAATCACTTAAATTTTATATAATTTATTGATAATCATTACATGATGCCAAGCTACAGATCATTATATAGTATGACATTTTATCCATTATCAGATGAGTTAGAAATAATTACACTAGAACTTGAGTTGAAGTAAACTTATGTAGATAGAAACTTGGGCATAATTAATAAATGTTTACTTGTTTGTATAATGAGATGGAAGTAAAAAAAAATCATGCATGTTATAGATTTGACATATAAAATAACCATAATAAAAAAAACATGTTTTATTCTACAACATATGTTGAAGAATACAATTATTTCTTTAAATCTATTATGATCGTTTTTTTTTAAGAATATTAAACTTATTAAATTTTATATTAAATACAAGTATTATTACATAAGATGTCACGCATATGAGGTGACAGATCTTCTTCTCATGATTGACATAAATATTACGAGGCTGACATGCTTAGAACGCGTCGTTTTTAGTTGGAGAGTTTTAGTCATAGGTCTGCTAACACTTTTATCCTGCAGTTGTAGAATAAACATTGACTGGAGGACGTTTTTATTATGATTGTAAGTATATCCACTCTCTAGGTACTTGACCCTGAGAATCTAGCCTTGGATGTCACGTCGTCTGGCTTGCATGGGCATGTGTTTAGCCATGATGAATCTAAACATATCTGTTGTGAACGAGTTAAGGTTTCCGATCACTCGAGATGGAAACTCAGTAGTTATGCTAATTCATTTTGAGTTACTTTTGTTCCATTTACCGTAATGCCAGGATTGTTGCATAGCAAAATCCAGATTTTCTTTCACTAAAATGCTTTCGTTGGATCATACCAGTGTGAAAAGAATTTTGGAGGAATGTTCAGAATGGGCTGTGGAGAACTGTCATGCCTCCTTATAAGGAGAGATATGTTGATGTAAAGTTCATCAGTGATACTTCTGGATCTTTCTCAATTGCTGCTGATGAAGATTTACAATGTTGGTGCCTCGTGTATCTAGCAGCTGGATTTGTTTTACTATTGCTAGAAATGAAATTGTTGCCAACTGGAAGGAAATTTTCATATATGTTTCAGTTCTTGGAGCTGACACTTTTGTTTTGCATCAAATTTCAACACTCTTAAATTCAATTCCTGTCAATTTTAGGCTGAGTGAAGAGATTCTCAATCCAGTCTACATATTTGTATTAGTAAGCATTGTTCTTGCAGGAGCTGGTTTAGGGTACTGGATGGTGTGGAAATTTGTAATATCAAAGGATAAGAGTGCTGCCAGGTCCACAACTAGAAGACGGAGTCTTGGATATGGTGAAGCTGATGCATTTGAAATTCTGGTTGTTGAAACAGCAAGGAGAATCGACAAGCATATGTTGGATGTTATGTATGCAAGAGCGCGTTAGTTTTTGGGAGAGTAGAAAAGCTTTTTTGAAAAACTCATCCATTACAATTTCTACAGCTTGCTTGCTCTTTGCTACTTGATGGCTCAACCTCTGACCTTCCAAAAGGATGTGGAGAGAGTTAGCTCAAAAGGAGTCATGAAAAGAAATGAATATGTTAGAATCATAACAAGGGCACTGTACTCATTCGATTATAATATGACCACAAACCTTTTGCAGAAAGAATCAAGAATACCATTGAACTCATCAGAAGTTAAATTGCTTGAGAAGCAAGTGTGGGATGGAAAATGGGAAGAAAATGTGCAAATGTTGTGTACAATCAATCTTCTGGACAAAGCAACTCGGTCTCTGACATCGTTCTTGATATTGGAGCAGAAGTTCCTCAAATTTTTGAGGATGGATAACAATGTCCATGATACCTTGAATGTTCTGAGGAAAGAAATCGTGCTTTTTGGAATCAATTTGAATCGAGTTCATGAACTTTCTGCCTGGATTATCTCTCCTTCAAGGTACCAAAATACAGATCAGGACACTAAGAGTGCAAAGTCAAAGATTCTGAAGAAAATGATGAACTTACTTCTTCTTTCATTTATCATTCTTCCAACAAGTTTAGAAAGTATTATTGATGAGGCTCTTGATCTGCAACATGGTGCTTGCTAGTTTCACAATGTCCTTGATATTGATCTCTCTTTGTACCCGGAACATCGGTGCGGAAGAGGTCGGTTTCCTTCTTCAATAAAGCAGATTCTGCAAGTGCACACTGATGAAGTTTGGCTTCTGCAATTTTCACAATTTGTCCTTGAGGACAAGGACAAACATTTCTGGAATTAGGAATTGTCACGAGTTTGAAATTTGGAAATAACAAGGTTCCAACAATTCAAGTTCACCGACCGTTTATTAATTCCATGTTATTGGAACGAACCGTTTCATTACGTCACAACGCAGCGTTTTATGTGTGATAGACGCAGTGTTTAGTTAGTTTCCTTTCAGTTTTTTTATTTCTCTGGAACAATACATGGCTACATGTCCTGCAAATGACTTTGTCAGGGTATGAAAAATATGAAATGATGAGCCTGAAGCTCAGGAACCGTACACTCTCTTCTCTCTGTTTTCTAACTCATATCCCTTTCATTGTTGCTCATCTTGAGTGTTTTTTACACCATTTGCACTCCTGAAGAACCTCCAGATTGGTGTTGTCAATATTCAACCCGCAACAAAAAACAGTTAAGGTTTCAATATTTTTCAATACCCTATAAAGAAAGATTGAAACTTTTAATCTTTTTTTGCCTTTTCTGTTGAGATTCAATGTGGGTTTCTCTTAATTTAGTCTAACATTCAGGATTTCTACATTATTGTGTGTATATAATGAGTCTTTGATTTTGGCTTTGTTTGCTAGAATTTTGATATGGGTATCTCTTTGTTTTTCTGAAATTGGCAGCGTTTTGTAGTGTTGGTTTGTTATTGTACATATGGTTAACAGGTTTTTTTTTTTTTTTTAATTCTCTAGTGGGATAGTTAATTTCTGATAAAATTCAATCAGGGTATTTTAGTTTCGACCTTGTTTTGCTCTGTGCTTCTCGCGCTTTGTTTCTGGGGCTGTTGATGTTTTTTTTACTTTCTCAGTAGTGTTAATATTTCATGAGAACTCATTGTGGGGGCATCTCTTGATTTGTGTTTATTGTGAAGGATGTTAATTCAATGATGGTTCGCCTAAGCAAAAAGAGCAGGCCGATTTGTCAGTGTTTAGAGTTGCTGTCTGGATAAGGAGCCAAAACCAGTGGACAAAGCTGGAAAAAAAATTGGATGTATCAAAAATTGAATGCTGATTTATCAATGGTTTCCACCACAATTCCCCTCAAGCTTCTACTGCTTAAAGTTTTGAGGTAAAAGTCACATCAAGCTGTTTTTGAGCCAGTGAGATAACTGAGCAATTAGAATTTGGAACCTTTTAGCTCTATAATGTGATAGATAAAGAAAGATTATTTTTACTTCAAGTTTCTTTTTTTTTAATAAAAAATATAAGGTGAATTTCTTTTTATCATTTCAATTTCTTCCTTAACATCAAAGAAAGAGTTGAAAATACTAATCATGGTCATCCCATTCTCTATGTGAGCATTCATTTTCATCATTATCAGGCAAGGAGGTTTTTATCTATATTGATTATATCTCAAAAATATATCTAAAAAAATCTAAGCTATTTGGGGTAAGGTTTATATTTTAGATATAAAAAAATCTAAGTTATTTGGGGTAAGGTTTATATTTTAGATAATTGGTTAATTTCTTGGTTATAAAAATTTGATCTGTTCTTCTTTTGAGGTGACTAGTATCTAATACCTGCAAAGAGGTTCTTTTTTGTGAATTTAAAGACTCTTTAATGATTAAGTTAATGACTTTTTGAGAGAAAATATAATAATATTATGAAAAGATATTCTAGAAATAAATATGCAGTAGAAAATGAAGATTTTGAATCCTTTATTTCAAGGATTTATTATTTATTTATAGCCCATAAATCTCTTTATGAAGAGGAAGGGCTGAAGTATAATGTTGCCTTGAAAATATTAATAAAAGAAAATATCCTTGACATATGTATTAATATTAATAGAAATATCATTGACATATGTATTAACAAGAAAAAATATTCATGACATATATATGAATGTTTATGGAAATATGATAAGCCACTAAAAAACTTTTATACACTTAGTAGATATAAAAGAGTAGCATCTAAAATATAACCATGTCTAAGAAATGGGGGTCTTTTCCTTGGTTGTGCTTAAGGGGGGTGGGTTTTTCCCTCGGCTAAAAGCAGGGATGAGGGTCCTTCCATTGGCTAATAAATTTGGCTAATAAATTTGAGTTTATTAGTAACTCCTTAAGTCTTTATAATATTTATATTTAAAGACTTATAAAAGAACTTGGTATGATGATTTTTTTATGAGAAGTGGGGTGAAAACCCTAAGTAAAATACCAGAGAGCTTGTGTACATGAGCGTGCACCATTTTTAAAAAAGGAACCTCTAAGTAAGTAGAGGGAAACCATGAGGAAACCTATGCTTAGAAAATGTTTCTAATAGAAAAAAACCTATGGAGGAGGAGCCTTTAGTTAGACAATTTCTAAGTTGTTAAGAGGAAACCCAAGAAAGGTGAGTCATATGTAGTTGGGTGTGAGCTTATTACAACTAGATGAAGATCTTTCCTAGAAAGATTATGTAAATAACATAACAAATGCTTTTATGAACCATTGGGACAAGTGTAGGTTCAAAAACGGGTTTGGTCGCACCTGACCAGAATAATAGTTAAAAAAGACCATAACTTTTGATCCGACTATTGGATTGCGATCAAACTTTTATAGGACATTTTAGAGGCTATTTTTTTATAATAGCCATCGCGTTGCTATGTGAACTGTAGAATCTTTAGATATTAAAAAATTCTTACAATAAGGCCTTGGTTTTGGTAGTTTTTGTGATTTTTCTAATTATTTTTGAATTTCTTGCTATTTTCATAAAATAATTATGTGTTTTTGTTGTTGATTTTCATGAGTTTTAGTCCTTGTGTAGAGTTTTTATTTGGGTTCAACGCCCACACTTAATAAAGCGTTTCTAGGTCTAACATCTACAATTTACAAAATGTTTTTGAGTCCAACACCTATATTGAATAAAGCATTTTCGGTTCCAACGCCCATACTAACAAAATATTTTTGGGTACGGGTGGTAAATGATCTAACCTTAGTTGGATTTAAGAGGGTTTTGTCTTTTTAAAAATAAGGAGAGATGCCATATGCAGATGACTACCTACTAGTTTGGGTTATTTATTGTGGACCGTTAAGAAATCTCTTGTTAGGAGTTGTGTTACGTGGTTTTAATTTTGGTCCACATAAGACCTCATAAACATTGTTCCTAAAGAATATAATAGGTTCGTTACTTCCAAAGTAAATGTGTTATCGCTTGAGAGAGTAAACTCATCTCATCTTTGAAAGATTTGACAGGAAAAGTGTATCCATCCCTGTTGCTCTTGCAACGTCCGTCCTATCCTTGGAGAAAGATGTGATCACATTAGGAGAGAACATATTAATTCATTCTAAGTTAAATTATACTGTAGCACTAGGTGTGATCATATTAGGGAGAACATGTTAATCCCTTCCAATTTAAATCATACCATAGCACTATGAAGCCGCTCGTTACTTTCAAAATAAATATGCTATCGTACTAGGGAGTGTAAATTCATCATATTTTTGGAAGATTTTAGAGGTAGAGCATATCCATCCCTATTACTAATGTAACGCCTGTCCCATCCTCAAAGAAAGGTGTGATAACATAGGGGATATGTTAGGGAGAGTAAATTCATCTTATCTTTGAAATATTTTGATACCTAAAAGTAGAAAACATTTGTTATTTTGAAAAAAAAATTATTATACAAGAAGCTTACATTTTTAGTCATTTACCATAATACATTTTTATCCCACTTTGGGACCCTAAAGAGAAGAGGAAATTGCATTTTTTTTATGAAGGTTTGTTGGGTAGTCATTAAAAGAACTCTCTTAGATAAACATAATTCCTTCAATTATTATGAAAATATGTCTAAAAAAGAGAAGGTGACCTTTTTATTTAGGGAACATTTACCCTGTTAAGTCCACAAGCTTGGTAAGAGTCTTTGATTAACAATAACTCTTGAAGTTGTATGGATTGAACCAACACTCTTTTGGTAGCCATTGAAGGCTTTCTAAAACTTTGAAGTTCCAACTCCGATAATGATTAAGGATGATAATGGCAATGAAACCGCTAATTTGCAATAACTTTTGAAGTTACACAGTTTGCACCAACATCTCGTGGGTACTATTGAAAATCTTCCAAAACTTCAAGGCTTCAAATCCAATTGTAATTAGGAATGATAATGGCCTAGCTATTGGATGAGCAATCAATGGTTTTTTGATCATTTTCCCAAAGACGACTGATAAATGCAAAATATACATATGTTTTATTCTTTTTACACTATGCTTTGTAATGTATTTTGAACTTATTTGAGTTGATTGAAAGTTATTTTTATGAGTTTGCCATGCAAAAAAAGACTTTGTGAATTAATTGCTAAAAGATATGAAATTCTGCATTTTCCGTTTTGGACCTAGCTTCTTATGATAGGTTTTTTACCAAGTTAGAGTTTCAGAATAAGAATATGGGTTTAATCTAAGTTGAAATATACATGTCAATTCCAGAAAGGTACATGTCAATTTCAAAAAGGTATTATGGACAAAACTATGATATTATTTGAACCTCGAATCAGACTTGCAAACTTGGGTCGTAATCCTTCTCGTAATAGAATTATCTACTTTCACACTAGATATTCAAATGAGAATATCTTAAGCTTCTGATATTAAAATCAGGCGATTCAAAAATTCAAATTCATCTACACATCTAGTACTAAAACTATCATGAGGGACTTCAAGTTAGATAATGTAAAATTAAGTGTAATTTGATAAAATAATTATATTATTAGAAAATCATTCTAAATTATAATTCTAAATTCTAATTTAGAATAATAAATTCTAAAAAATTCTAAATTTATTTTTTAATAAATTCTAAATGAATATAAATTTGAATTCTATTCAAATAAAATGGAATAAAAAATTAAATATATAAATATATAAATAAAATAATTTTAAAAGATAGAATCCGGATGCAATCTGGTTGTTGAAATGGGTCCCTTAATCTGATTAAAAAACTAATGGTGTCAAGCATCCTAATATGGCTAAAAGTCTGACATAAAAACAATGAGACTTAGGACCTAAAAAAGGTGCAGATCAAGCCTTTAACATGTCATGAATGAAAGAATTAGCTGTGATGATCAGATATTACAATAAACCAAGTTAGAATCAAAGTCTAAATTGCAACATAGTTGGTATTACAAAAAAATTATAACAGTGGCGAAATTAGTTTTCAACATAAATTTTAAGAGATTCATTGAACCTTAAAGACAAGATAAAAAAGTAACAAATTTAGCATCATAAGAAATCCTAATTACCATAAGAATCTGGTAGAAATTGGGCAGCCAAAGGAGAGGATACATCGAGCAAAACATAGCTGAAACAAGGTTCGAAAAACATTCCTTTCTTCTATGCTTTTGTCAATTTTCCAGCAACTATGAACTAAACTCTCAAATTCAGTTTAAAAGGGATGGATACACACCATCTCCATTAGCACATTGTGAGAAGTATACACACCATCTTCATTAGCACATTGTGAGAAGTAACATTATCATTTTAATTCTTTTAGATTCAAGTATTTATTTTTTCTTATTCAAAATTATGTTATTGATTGTTATTCAAGCTTATTGAATTGTTTTGAGATAGCATATATACTTTCTAATTTCTTTCAATCCATAATTATTGTTAGGGACTAGAGTAAAAAGTAAAATAATTAATTTGATTGTTGCAACTCTTATCTTGATTTATTAGGGAAGAATAAACTAAGTTAAAATTGTGAAGCTTTTAAACATTTTCTTAGAATAAATGCACAGATTTTATTCCTAAGACTACTGTCAAGTGAATAAAAATTACTTTTGATATTACTTTCATTTGATGGTAATAAATTGGTTAAAAAGCTTTTTCTAATTAATATACTTGTAATCTCATTGATTTCCCTCAGCTTTAAAGGATATCGAATTTATTTGCTTGATGCAAATAATATTTATTTTACTTTGAAAATTAACAGATTTATAGGAATGGATGTGTGGACCTTTGAATTGATTTAACGACATATCAATTTATTATTTTTAAAATTATTGTTTCTTGAATTTTTGTTCAAATCCTCCTTTCTTTCTCATTTTAGTATATCGTAGGAAAATTAGACAAAATTTCTCTTGGGTTAGACCTGATTTTCATGATCATACTACAAATTTATTTTGTTTATATGATATAGTTAAATCAGAATTATATTTTGGTGGTTCCAACAATCGACCAACAATGCCAATTAATGATATCCAAGAAAATCCAAGCTGCTTGAGGGGCAAGACTTGTGTCTTATATAATTGATTGATCTCTTGGTTTTGAAAATTTAATCCATTCTCTCATTGAGGTGGCTGGTGCTTGATATTTTCTAAAATGTCATATTTTGTGAATTTAGGGACTCTTTAATAGTTAAGTCATTGATTTTTTTAGAAAAAATACAATAATATTATAAAAAGATATTCTAAAAATAAATAAGTAATAGAGAATAGAGATTCTGAACCCTTTGTTTGAAGGATTCATCTTTTATTTATAACCAATAAGTCTTTTTTACAGAGATGAAGGGCTAAAATATAATTTTGTCTCGATAATATTAATAAGAGAAAATATCCCTGATATATATATATATATATATATATATATTAATATTGATGGAAATATTCTTCATGTATATATTAATAAAAAAAATATATCTAACATATATATTAATATTAAAAAAAATATAGTGGATTTTTAAAAGATTTTTATATACTTAATCGGTGTTGCAAGAATAAAATAAAAAATATAATTGTGTTTAAAGGAAATGATGAAATGACTCATTTCCTTGATTGACTCTAAGAAAAATGAGTCATTTTCTTTTTTAGATTAACGTGGGTGTCCGGGCCAGCTTACGCGCACCACGACTAATCCCACGGGTTCTGAAGTTAACGACCATGTAAGCCTCTAGTGGCCATCATATGAGCAACCAAGGACTCGAACCTGAGACCACAGAGGAAGCAAACCCCTTGATGCCAAGTTCTTATCACTTGACTACTACCTAGATGGTTAAAATGAGTCATTTTCTTGATTGATCCATAAGAGGGAGGCGTTTTGAGAAGTTTTCTGGGCCCTTAAATTTAGTTTGATAACATATAATCTTCGGTTACACCAACGGTGGTTGTATTTCTCGAATCCTCAATCTCGCCATAAATTTCTTGGATTTGAACTTGGACCATCTATTGGAGGCTATTAAACTTGTTTTACCATTAAACAACTATCATTTTCGACTAATATTATATATTCATTTTGAAGAATAACCGTCGAAGTATCGTAATTTTATAGTATTGACTATTGATGAGAACAAGAAGAAATTGGTGGGAAGCTGATAGGAAGGGATCGTAGGATCTCTCGATAGGATGTTGAATTGAGAAAGTAGCTCGAGGATAGGGTTGGCCATTCATGCACATGGAGTAGCTGCCAACCGTCCCATGTGTTGGCCAAATTAATTCCTTGACATTAATATTTTTAGTTTTCCTGATCAGGAGTTTATTGATATTTCTACTAACTATAATCTTGTAAACTAAAGTTAACAGGGACTAATTAGAACCTATGTTTGAGCTGCAGAACTTTAGCGGGTTAAGATCTAGCTAATGTTACTGTCTTATTAGGCAGATAATACAATGTTCTAAGGTCTGGACAAATTGTTAGGTGATGATTAACGATCACGAAAGCAACATTGCACGAAAGCAGATTGACTGAGACGGTGAGTTGGTGCTTGCATATGTAAGCCTAAGAAAATGAAGGATTCTTGCTCTGGCAATTGAGATTTCGAGTTGTTCGCACTTCATTTTCCGTTAGATTTTCATTATATCTGCTCATCAATCACATGCTGGCTTGATTTTTTCTATTCATACAGGCCAAAGGGCTTCTATCTTTTAAACTATTGCTGACAGGCTGCATCCAAAAGGGACCTCAACATATGCCAGATCCCAATACAAACTTGCTTGTTGACGTGTAAAAATTTGATGACACAAAATCCTTCTAGGATTAGGTGGGTCAATGGACCCTTGGCCAATAACCCCATTCAACAACTAATCTTTTTTCCCATATATATATATGTCTATGAACGTTGGACAATGCTAACCATTTCAAGTTGCAGGTTCAACCATGTCTCGTTTCAATTCATGAATGGCTTCCCCCGTTTTTGTGATACCTTAGTGGCTCCCCTTGTAAACCAATGACTGTACCATCCCCACCCCTATTCATCTTATTAACCTATCAAGTGTCAAATTGCTTCCAATTGAAGGCAATCTTACCAAACCAATCTATCTCTAGAACTAACACTGGTCAAATCTAGCAATTTTTCAATTTTTCACCCTTCTAGTAGGCTGTGGCTTCTTCTTCTTCCTTTTTTCAATTTTTTAAAGGTCATCACTGAAACTACATTGAGCATAATTCAAAGCACATAAATTCTAGAAACCTAACGTATCAAACATGTTAAGAAAAGAAGTTTGTACTTGCTTGATAGATACATACAACATAATAATTTGTTTCTAAGATATGTGATGATGTCCTAAAGTAATTTAAATAGGAGATATTTTATTTGGTATTCTGGTTAATTAAATATTTATTTTAATATTTTTTTCATAGCCCAATAAGTACATAATTAATGGTAAAAATCCATATTAATTTAGGCTTAACATGTGATTGAACTCAAGTATATTGAGTTTGGTAACATACTAGACCAACAGTGGCTTAGGCTTAGTACATGGTTGTAACTCCAGGTATATTGAATCTGGTAACCTACTAGATCCATGTAGGCTTGTGGGTTAGCACGTGACTGGACTCAAGTATAATGAAGCTATATAATTTTCTAAATTTATAGTATTATTGGGCTTGGTAACATGCTAGATCCACAGTGGCTTAGATTTAATATATGGTTGTAGCTCTAGATATATTGAATCTAGTAAATTACTAGATCCATGTAGATTTTTGAATTTAGCACGTGACTGGACTTAAGTATAATAAAGCTATATAGTTTTCTATATTTATAGTAGCTTGAGTTTATGAATAAATAAATTCAAATATATTAATTCTAGCAAATTGCTATAAACAAAACATTTTTGATTCTTTCAAGGTAAAAAAA
>NW_011500006.1:492451-503879 GCF_000495115.2 Populus euphratica | reverse complement strand
CAACAAGTTTAGAAAGCATTATTGATGAGGCTCTTGATTTGCAACATGGTGCTTGCTAGTTTCACAATGTCCTTGATATTGATCTCTCTTTGTACCCGGAACATCGGTGCGGAAGAGGTCGGTTTCCTTCTTCAATAAAGCAGATTCTGCAAGTGCACACTGATGAAGTTTGGCTTCTGCAATTTTCACAATTTGTCCTTGAGGACAAGGACAAACATTTCTGGAATTAGGAATTGTCACGAGTTTGAAATTTGGAAATAACAAGGTTCCAACAATTCAAGTTCACCGACCGTTTATTAATTCCATGTTATTGGAACGAACCGTTTCATTACGTCACAACGCAGCGTTTTATGTGTGATAGACGCAGTGTTTAGTTAGTTTCCTTTCAGTTTTTTTATTTCTCCGGAACAATACATGGCTACATGTCCTGCAAATGACTTTGTCAGGGTATGAAAAATATGAAATGATGAGCCTGAAGCTCAGGAACCGTACACTCTCTTCTCTCTGTGCTCTAACTAATTTCCCTTTCATTGTTGCTCATCTTGAGTTTTTTTTTACACCATTTGCACTCCTGAAGAACCTCCAGATTGGTGATGTTAATATTCAACCCGCTACAAAAAACAGTTAAGGTTTCAATATTTGGATTAATTAGGTTTTAGAACATTATCCTACTGATGTTTTTTTCAAACTGGCTAACTATAACTTAATTGATGAAATTGGGTTTGGTAGCATGAGTTGTTGTTAGTCATGTCCTGTGAATAACACAAGGACGTACTAGATGTCCCAGATTTTTTTTTTTTTGAATAATATTAACCATGGAGTATACTCAACAGGTAAATATCTCTACAGTAAAAAAACAAAATAAAACAAAACACTCAAATATTTCAAAATGAAAAACAATGTTACTGCCTTTCAGACACGCGCGCACACATATGTGTAGATGCATTAAATGCATGTCTTGGAATGTGACAGCGTTCCACGCATTAGAAATAATATATTAATTTTTTCTAAGGTAAATTACTACCATATAACTTGGGAGACTTTCTTTACTTTTAAAATAAATATGCTATCATATTAGAGAGTGTCAATTCATCTCATTTTTAGAAAATTTTACAAGGAAAGTGTATCCATCCCCATTATCGATGCAACATCCATTCCATCCTCAAAAAAATGTGTGATAGCACTAAAAAGATGTTATAGAGAATAAATTCATTTTATATTTGGAAGATTTTGAGACCTAAAGAGTAGAAAACATTTGCTATTTTTTTTTTAAATTATATACAAGGAAATTTACATTTTTAGTGATTAACAATAATATATTTTTATCCCACTTTGGGGCCCTAAAGAGAATTGCGTTTCTTCGATGAAGGTTTTTTAGGTAATCGTTAAAAGGATTCTTCCCAGATAAACATAATTTCTTCAGTTATTATGAAAATATGACTAACAAAAGAGAAGGTAAACTCTTTATTAAGGGATCATCTACCTTGTCAGGTCCGCAAGCTTGGTAAGAATTCTTGATTAGCAATAACTCTTGAAGCTGTATGGATTGAACCAACATTTTTTTAATAGCCATTGAAGGCTTTCTAAAACCTTGAAGTTCTAACTCCGATAATGATTAAGGATGATAATGGCAATGAAACCACTAGTTTAGAACAACTCCTGAAATTACACGGTTTGCACCAACATCCCATAGGTACCGTTGAAAATCTTCTAAAATTTCAAGGCTTCAAATCTGATTATAATAAGGAATGATAATAGCCTAGCTCCTAGAGGAGCAATCAATGGTTTTTTTATCATGTTTTCATTAATGATTGATAAGTGCACTATATATATATATATATATATATGTTCCTTCTACACTATGCTTTTTAATGTATTTTGAATTTACTTGAATTGACTGAAAGTTATTTTTATGAGTTTAGCATATATAAGAGACTTTGTGAATTAATCACTAAAAGATAAGAAATTCTGTATTTTATGTTAGAGTATTGAATAACATAACAACCTCAACAAAATCAGGAACAGAATCAAGCATGGGAGAAAGATTAGAGGAAGATTAGAAGAAGATGAATAAAGATAATCTGTTATAGTTTAAAATTCAAATACTTGCACTTATCTTATTTTCAAGATTGTATGCATACACACATATATATATATATATATAGACACACACCCACACCGTAAAACATTAAGTATGCAGAGAATATAGTTTCTTCATCTTCTATAAGCTTTTATTTGTTTTAATCTTTTATTTTATGTTTTGGACTTAGCTTTTTATAATAAGTCCTCTGCCAAGTTAGAGTTCCACAATGAGAATATAAGCTTAATATAAGTTGAAGTAAACATGTCAAGCTTTTTAGGAAGATATTATAGGTAAACTATAATCTCATTTGGACCTTGAATCAGACCTGCAAATTCGGGTTAGAATCCTTTTCGTAGCAGGATTATCTACTTTCACACTACATATTCAAACGAGAATATCTTGAGCTTATGATATTGAAATCAAGTGATTCAAAAATCCAAATTCATCTACCCATCCAGTACTACAAGTTTCATGTGAGACTTCAAGTCAAAAAAAATCTTTTTGAAGGACAAAATGCGGACATAATTTGGTTGGTCGAAATAAGTCCTCTGATCTAATTCAGAAACTATCAATGTCGAGCATTCCAATATGGCTAAGAGTCTGACATATAAATGGTGAGATCTAAGACCCAATAAAGGTGCAGACCAAGCCTTTAACATGTAATGAATGAAAAAATATAACTGAGATGGTCAGATAATGCAAGAAACCAAGTCAGAATCAAAATCTAAATTGCAATAAAGTTGGTATTACAATAAAATTATCACAGGAGCATAATCCATTTTTAACACAAATTCTGAGAGATTTATCCAATCTTAAAGACCAGATAAAGAAGAAATGAGTTTAGCATTATGAGGAGTCCTAATTAGCTTAAGAATCCTGTAGAAATTCGACAGACAAAGAAGAGGATAAATAGAGTAGAACACAATTAAAATAGGGTTTGAAAAACATTCATTTCTTCTCTGTTTTTGTTAATTTTCCAGCATCTATGAACTAAACTCATGAATTCGGTTCAAGAGGGATACACTCCATTTCATTAGCACATTATGAGAAGTAACATTATCATTGTAATTTTTTCAGTTTCATTTATTTTTTATTATTCAGAATTATGCTATTGATTGTTATTCAAGCTTATTGAATTGTTTAAGATGACATCTATGCCTTTTAGTTTCTTTCAATCCATAATTGTTGCTAGAAACTAGAGTAAGAAGCAAAAGAATTAATTCAATTTCTGCAACTCTCATCTTGATTTATTATGGAAGAATAAACTAAGTTAAAATTGTCAAGCTTTTGAACATTTGCTTAGAATAAATGCACATATTTTATTCCTTAGACTACTGCCGAGTGAATGAAAATTACTTTCAATATTACATTCGCTCGATGATAAAAAATTTATTATAGAACTTTTTCTAATTAATGTACTCGTAATCTCATCGATTTCCCTTAGCTATAAGGGATGTCGAAGTTATTTGCTTAGCGCAAAGTATATTTATTTTACTTCAATAATCAACAGATTTATAGGAATGGATGTGTGGACCCTTGAACTGATTTAATGACATATTAATTTATTATTTTCAAAATTATTGTTTCTTGATTTTTTTCATTCAAATCCTCCTTTCTTTCTCATTTGAGTATATTGTAGGAAAATTAAACAAAGTTTCTCTTAGGTTAGATTTGATTTTCATGATCATACTACAAATTTATTTTGTTTGAATGATATAGTTAAGTCATAATTATATTTTGGTGGTTCCGACAACCGATCAACGATGCCAATTGATAATGTCCTAGATATTTTGGTGGTTCCGACAACTGATCAACGATGCCAATTGATAATGTCCTAGAAAATTCAAGTTGCTTGGAGGCAAGACTTATATCTTGGATAATTGATTAATCTCTTGGTTTTGAAAATTGGATCCATTCTCCCATCGAGGTGGTTGATGTCTTATACTTTAAAAAAGGTCATCTTTTGTGAATTTTGGGACTTTTTGATAGTAAAGTCACCGACTTTTTCAGAGAAAATGCAATGATATCATAAAGAGATACTCTGAAAATAAATATGCAATAGAGAATAGAGATTATGAACCCTTTGTTCGAAGGGTTCATCTTTTATTTATAGCCTATAAGTATTTTTAGGAGAAGATGGGTTAAAGTATAATTTTATCTTAATAATATTAATGAGAGAAAATATCTTTGACACATGTATTAATAAAACAATATCTCTAATATATATATACACATGAGTGTGTTAATAGAAATACGGTGGGCATTCATAGGATTTTTATATATCTAATAAATATAAAGAGAGTATGATAAAAAAAAAAAAACATAGTTGTATAGAAAGAAGATGGGTCATTTCCTTCTCCGAGTCTTAGGAAAATAAATCCTTCCCTTGATTTAGCCTAAGAGAGGTGTTTGGAGGAGTATTTTGGGCCCTTGAATTTAGTTTGATAACATATAATCTTCGGTTACACAAATGGTGGTAGTATTTCTTCAATCCTAAATCCCACCGTACATTTCTTAGATTTGAACTTCGACCATCTATTGGAGGATATTAAATAAGTTGTTTTACCATGAAACCATTATCATTTCCGACTAAGATTTTATATTCATTTTTGAAGAATAAGCGTCGAAGTACTGTAATTTTATAGTATTGACTGGCTATTGATGACAACAACAAGAAATTGGTGGGAAGCTGAGAGGGAGGGATCGTAGCATCTTGGATAGGATGATGAATTGAGAAAGTAACTCGAGGATAGGGTTGGGCATTCATGCACATGGAGTAGCTGCCAACCGTCCCATGTGTTGGCCAAATTAATTCCTCGGCATTAATATTTTTATTTTGCCTGATCAGGAGTTTATTGTTGGGATTATTGATATTTCTAATACCTATAATCTTGTAAACTACAGTTAATAGGGACTCATTAGAACCTATGTCTGAGCTGCAGAACTTTAGCGGGTCGAGATCTAGCTAACGTTACTGTCTTACTAGGCAGATAATACAATGTTCTAGGCGTGGACAAATTGTTAGGTGATGATTAACAACTCACGAAAGCAACATTGCACGAAAACAGATTGACTGAGAGGGTGAGTTGGTGCTTGCATATGTAAGCCTAAGAAAATGAAGGATTCTTGCTCTGGCAATTGAGATTTTGAGTTGTTTGCACTTCATTTTCCGCTTAGATTTTCATGATATCTGCTCATCAATCACATGCTGGCTTGATTTTTTCTATGCATACAGGCCAAAGGGCTTCTATCTTTTAAACTATTGCTGGCAGGCTACATCCAGAAAGGACCTCAACATTTGCCAGATCCCAATACAAAATTGCTCGTTGACATGTAAAAATTTGATGACACAAAAACCTACTAGGATTAGGTTGGTCAATGGACCCTTGGCCAATAACCCCATTCAACAACTACCTTTTTTCCCATGGAGGAATGAGGTGGTTCGAGAGTTATTGATTGAGATTGGCCAGGACTCCGGATATATATGTATATATATATAAACGTTGGACAACCATGTCTCGTTTCAATTCATGAATGGCTTCCCCTATTTTTTGCGGTACCTTAGTGGCTCCCCTTGAAAACCAATGACTCGACCATCCCCACCTATTCATCTTATTAACCTATCAAGTGTCAAATTGCTTCCAATTGAACGTCAAATTGCTTCCAATTGAAGGCAATCTTACCAAACCAATCTATCTCTAGAACTAACACTGGTCAAATCTAGCAATTTTTCGATTTTTCACCCTTCTGGTAGGCTATAGCATCTTCTTCTTCCTATTTTCAATTTGTTAATGGTCATGTGGTATTTTTGAGCAACCGAAACTACATTGAGTATAATTCAAAGCACATAAATTCTAGAAACCTAACATAGCAAACATGTTAAGAAAAGAAGTTTGCACTTGCGAGATAGATACATACAGCATAATAATTTGCTTCTAAGATATTTGATGATGTCCCAAAGTAATTCAAATAGAATATATTTTATTTGGTGTTTGGAAATACTCATATTAATATTTTCTTTTTCATAGCCCAATAAATACATAATTGATTGTAAAGATCTTGGTACCTGCAAAATAGTTTCTTTTGATGAGATTTAGGAACTTTCCAATAAAAAAATTAGTAACTTTAAATAAAGATTGTAATAAGTAAAAAAAATGCTATAGATTTAAAGAACAAGAGCGTTTGTTCTTGTTTTTGTATCATATATACTCTAAAGATTAAGGTATAAATGCTTTGAGAGTAGAAAAAGGTGAAATTTTTACATAGATAATTCATGAAATATTTATAATCCTTGAACTTGTTTTGATGGAGTAGAGAGATTGAAGAGTCATTTGATCCTATTAACATTAATGTGGAATAAAAATCTCTAACATATCATTAATAAGGAAAAAATATGTCTTAGTGATATAAAAATATGATAGGTCCTTAAAAGATCTTTTATACACTTATAAATGTAGGGAAATAACTATTCTTAACAATGAATAAATCATGTTAATAGTCTTAAGATAGAACTCAGACCAATTAGGTATGGCGAGTAACTACAACTAAGAAAGATGGATCTAGAAGTTTATTAGACACATGTTATCTTGGGCTTAACCCATGTATATTAGATCTGATAAGTTGGTAAATTCATAGTACCTTGGATTGATAACATGGTTAAATCCAAATATATTAGATTTGACAAGTTGCCCAAATATCCGATGTCTTGGGCACAACTCATGTCTTAACTCAAGTATATTGGGCTCGACAAGTTTTCAAATTCACATTGATTTAGACTCAACACGTTATTAAACTCAAGTATATTAAATATGATAACTTGTCAAAACTAGTTGGTCTCAAGTATATTGAGTTTGGTTATGTGTCAGACCCATTGCTCCAGATTTAATTTAGCAACCTACCATATTTATGTTGACTTGCGTTTAGCAAATAACTGGATTCAAGTATAATAAAGCTACGTAGTTTTCCATATTTATAGCAGCTTGAGTTTGACACATTATTAAATTCAAATATATTAATTCTAGTAAATTGCTATAAACAAAACATTTTAGATTCTTTCAAGGTATAAAAATATTTAAGTAAAGAAGTATGAATCATCAGTATGTAATTGTCTTGTCAATGTGAGATTTTTTAATTCTGATTAAAAATCGAAAGCTTGAAAATGGTTTTCTTTAGAACTAGTTGGTTGCAACACATAGATCGGTATTAATTTTTTATCTCTTTGAGTACGTTTCAAACTCGACATGGATTCCCATAGATGTTGACTTCTAGAAAATTTTAATTGAGAAAATTGAAAGTGAGGAAGACATTTTACAATTAAACAAACTAATTGATAGCTTTTTTTATTGTGAAGTCTGCACTTTGAAATAGAAGAGAGGCTTTATTAAAAAAATTTATGACACTTGTCACAATTTATATATAAAAAAGCTCAACCTTTTCTTTGATGAATCATGCATGAACACCGAAGAAAATAAAAAGGAATTTCATTTTGCCTCAAGTCTACTCTTCCCTTTCTAGAAATTGCCTATATGTTCTCTTATGAGCTTGCACTTGAACTTGTAATTAAATTGACTTAAAGTATTTAAAATTATTTTTTTAATATTTTTTTGTTAATGTTAAAAATATTATTCTTCAAATAAAAAATATTATTTTAATGTATTTTCTAGCAAAAAACATTTAAAAAAACAATCACTATTATTCTCAAACATGCTGTAAAGATGTGCTTTTAGTGCTCTATAACTAGCCAATTGCCTCATGTTATGTAGGTTATTTATGTGTTTTTTAGTTTTTTTTTTTATTTTAAAAAATTAAACATTTTCTTGAAATATAACAAACAATAATCATTTCTAAAATAACATATATTATCCAAAATTAATGTCATTGTATTTGCTAAAAAGTTGGTAAGGGTTTACTATAATAATCATATAATACATAATTTTTCACTAATTAATACATATATTCTTTTTTTTCCTCGCTAGATTTAAATTTATTAATTTACATTTTTTTCTGCATTTTATTTATGGTATTTCATCCTTTTGGGTTTATTTAGGTTTCTTCTACTTTGATTTCACAACCAACTCCACTCTCAATTTCTTTTTAGGGTTGGAATCACCTTTTCTCTTCTGGGAAAAAAAAAAAAAAAACAGGTGTGGTTCCTTTAAAGAGGAGGAAAACAATGGAATGCACCGTGGGAGTCCATAGTAGTTTCTCTCTCAGTTCTTTTATTTATTTATTTACTCTGTAATTGAGAGATCATTATCTGCTTTTTTTTTCAAATCTTTCTATTCACAAATATTTGGTGGCTAGTAATTCACGTAACCCTCCCTTGTAATTGTAATTGTTGTCAGCTTTATCAACGGTAAGAAAACACTGTAGCCATTCATAAAATTATGGGAAAGTAGCTACAGTGTTTATATGATGAATTTTTTTATTTTTTATTTTGTTAAATGTTAATGATCCTTCCTATTAACCATATATTCATCTCTATTTTGGGGCTTCATAAAAGTCGAAATCCATTACAATATGGTTTACATGCATGCTACCTCTTTTATATTATTCTTTCAATTTGACACCACTCTCCCATTTATATTATTAACTTAGATAGGTAGCAAAAAGCCTTTTTTTTGTTCAACATAAAAAAATCAAGATAATATAATATTTTTTAGTAATTAACTTGAAAGGATTGAATAAGCTTGACTAATTTGATAATATGATTAAAAAATAAAATATCAATAACAAATATAACAAAAACAATCAACACCAATTCAATTTAAAAGATAAACGCTTGTTAATATTATAAAAAAATATCTTTAAAATATTTCTAAAACTTCTCAATGATCTTATTTATTAACAAAGTAAAGATTAAATGAAAACAGAAAAATTGCATAGAAAGAAAAAAAATGAATCACAATTTCCAACAAATAAAATGATAAATAATGAAATTAAAAAAAAAAATTGACTCAAGTTTGCTCTGAGCTAGCACACCATATCTATAACCTAGATATGGGACAAAGATAATACCATGAAAAGAAAATTAAATAAAATTAAGATGTTTAATTCTCAAACCAATCTAATATTAAACGATGAAAAAAAAGCCATGAAAAAAAAAGCTCGGTCAACTCTGGTAAATTTGTTAAATCTATGACTCAAGACATGATTTTGCATAACTCCATAGAAAAAAAAAAAGTTGAAAACAATAATGAATATTAATTTCTAATGAACCCGATGACGAGAACTGATATATATATATATATTAAAAAAACCTAAAAATGACCAAATCCAACTTGATTTAATATTCAAAACTTGTGACATGAATTATAAGGTAGAGTTACAACATAAAAGACAAACTTGAAAAAATTAATAATATCAACCAAAAAAATTAAGGATAAAATTGAAAAAATAAATTCAACCAAAAAAAAAAATCAAAAGGAATAAAAAATATAGATTATAAAATAATGAGGACCAAATCTAACACAAAAAAAAAATTAAATCATAATGGATGAGATTGAAAAATAACTTTATTAAGAAAAGGAAAAGAAAAATACAAATAACAATCAAAACAATGAAAACCACAATTGACATAAAAATCAAATGTCAGGGATAAGATTGAAAAAAAAATTCAATAAAAGATTTAAGATCAAATACATTACAATCAAAAGAATAAAGATCTAATTTGATTCAATAAATAAATAACTAGACTTTTTTGTGTTTTTGCAATACCCAATGTGTTTTTTCGATGAGGAGAGGGAAGAAAAGACACACAGCCGAAGCTTAACTACCAATCATTTGGTGGCTTGCTTCTCACCGCTGTGATGGGAACAGTGAAACTTATTGAACACTGCCCTGAAAAATAATGTTTAAAATTTTAAAGTTTTGTACACGCCACTCGAAAAGTGCGAGTGATGCCAACTTGTTGACATGTATGAGGCATGCACCAACCAATATTTTGTTTAAATTATATTTTATATATTAAAAGACCTAATTACTCCTGACTCCATATGATAATAACAAAAGAAAAACAAAAAAAAAATGATGGAAGTGCCTTTTCATCCAAGGCTAAGAAAGTTTAATTTCAAGAGGTATTTAAGTCATTGTATTATACCAAAAAAAAAAAGCCTAAAAAGTCCTTAAACCGTAGCAAAATATTTTTTTTCCTTTTAAAGGTAATTTAATAATTACACCACGCAACTAAGATGTAAAAAGAATGATTACCCCCTTTAATTTTTGATGACTAATGTGTTTTATGGAAAAGATTTTTCTACCCCTAAGATCAAGTTAACTGAGTTTTCCCTCTAAAGGTAATGATAGTTTAACTACAAGAATCCATAGTGAAATGTGAGACTCTCCACAATGAAACACTAAACTTCTTTTGTTTTATAATTTACATATATTAATTTTATTTCTAAGTGAAATAAATATAATAAATCTCAAGTTATATAGAACAAAAAAACTAAAACAAAAAGCAAATTCACTATGCACATAAATATATTTTACTACTCATTGCTATAAAGTAATTTCTATTTTTTCTTTTTAAATATATCAATGATCTTGGAGTTAGGGGTATTTTGATCTTTTCTCAAGATCCATTGTTCATTACTTAATTAAACGAGGGTAGAGTTGTCTTTTTATTTTTTTAAAGCACAATGAAATTATTTATTTAATCTTAAAAACAAAACTTTTATAACTAGTATTATAAGGCATTTTAATCCTTTCATTGTTTTCACAGTAAAATAATTCTATTACCTTGAAAATTAAAATTTTTAAAGCTTGTACCAAGGTCTTTTTCATATTTTTATTATTATTGTTTTGTTATTATGATGTTCATTAAAGTTGATTTAGTTTTTTAATAAACATAAAATAATATTTTATTGAAAAAGTTGTTGGTATATAGGAGGTGAGATGCCTATGCCTTTTTAGCGGCGCTTTTTGGTGGCCAAAATCTTTTTTTATTTATGTCGCTGGAGTTTTCATGGCATCATCTTCCTGTTGAGGAAGCGCATAACAACAAAGGTAGACATCGTTTGTCACCGGTGACATTTATAATTTTTTATCTTTTATCTCCCTCTAACAAATTGTGTTGACCATTCAAATTTTTAGAGTTGTCCTATTAGTTTTTCATATTTCAACTTTGATCTTTATTTTTTTAATTTTTAATTTTTGTCTTGGTGCTCTTGTAAAAAATTTATTTGTTTTCAATTTCATCATTCAATATTAATTTGTTATGTATTATTTGTTTTCAATTTGGTTCATATTATTTTGATTTCTAATTATTTTCCTTGACCTTTTTATACTATTTTTATTTGTCTTCAATTTCATTCTTCAATCCAAATTTATGATATATTATTTTTT
>NW_011500006.1:479083-491997 GCF_000495115.2 Populus euphratica | reverse complement strand
TTTTTTTAACGATTTCATCATTTAACATTGATTTTTTAAAAAAAATAGGTTTTGTGATTTCTTTTATTTTTTTGTTAAGTTATCTCAATCTTATAACTTAGGCCGCGAGTTTGACGGGTTAACTAGGGTTAGGTCACCCTTTATTTTAAAAAAAATGGGTTTTGTTATTTCTTTTATTTTTTTTTGTTAAGTTATCTCAATCTTATGACTTAGGCCGCGAGTTTGACAGGTTAACTAGGGTTAGGTCACCCTTTATTATCCAAGTTACATGTTTGTCATTGTATCTTTGTTTGAAAGAAAAGCAAGAAAGAAAAGACCACTTAAAAGGAAAAAAAAAAAGGCACAAAGATCCATTTTTAATGCATTAGATGTTGAATGATAAAATTAAAATAAAAAAATTTAAAAAAATAAAATCAATTTGCGTTAACTTTTGAAATAGATAGCTTTAGTTATGAATCCAAGACTAGCCCTATAAAAGTCAAATGAAAAAAAAATAACAAAGCAAAACTTCAAAAAAAAAGTAAGAAAAATCCATCAATTTAAAAAGAAAAAAAAAACAAACTCGAGCAAACTTTCTAAACTTAGTTTAATTCCTAAAACTCATAACTCATGAAATTCTAGACCCGAGTTAAATTAAAAAGCTTAATTCTCAACCAAATTAATTGTAAAAGATGAAATAGTGAAAAAATATCAATAAAAAATAAGGATCAAATTTAATATAAAAAAACTTTATGGAGGATGGAAATATATATATATATATATATATAAACCAACAAGATGATCCCAAACAGAACAAATAACAATAATAATAATAAAAAAAAACAAGGATGAAATAGAAAAAACATTTGTAATTTTATGATGCAAGCATGTTTTGATTTATTTTTTTAATATGACTTAATGAATAGACGCAATTAAAGTTAATACATGGACAAACCAAACAAAAGAAGGAAAACAACAAAAAATGCACAATTAAAAAAATCACATTAAAGTAAAAAAAGTCTAATCAATAATGATATAAATATTAAATGATAAATGATAAAATAAAAAATCAACTTTAAAAGAAGAAAAAAAAGTCTAATCAACTTTTAAGAAAACTCGGTCGAACCTTCTAAATCTGTGCAAAGATCTCAAACATGCACCCCATTAAATCCTAGATAAAGACTTAATTTAAAATTTTGATTCCTAACTAATATAATATCGATTAGCCAAAGTAAATCTAACAAAGAACAACAATTGAAAAGAACCAAAAGAACCTAGGTTATTTTCAAAACTAGTGGAAAATCCTAAAGAAAACAAACAAATAAAAATAATTTAAAATTTTTATCTTAAATAAAATAATAACAATCAAAAGAATAGAAACTACGTTCAAATAAAAAAGGTGGGGATGAAATAAAAACTATGTTCAAATAAAAAAGGTGGGGATGAAATAGAAAAGAAATTCTAACCTTATAAATTGTTTTAAAAAACCATTTAAAATATTAAAAGAAGGGATAGAGAAAAAAATATAAATTTAAAGAATTCGCCAAAAAAAAAAACCTAACAAAGAATGATAAAATAAAAGGCCTAAGATAATCAAATTATTTTCAAGACCAATAAGAAATTCCATAAAAAACAAGCTAAAAAAAACTCAGTATTCAATTAAAGAAATAGTGAAGGATGAAACAAGAAAATAAAAGCTTAGATAAAAGAGAAAAAAAAAGAAGCAAACATAGGCAAACATCCTAAACCTGGTTAAATTTTAAAAACTCACAACTCATTAAATCTTGATTTGATTTCAATTAAGAAATTTATTATGGGCTAATTTTAAAACTTTATAAAAAAAACAATTAAAAAAATAAATATTAAATTTGACAGAAAAAATTAAAGGTGAAATCACAAAACAAAATCAATTTTAAAAATAATTTCAAATAAAAATATTAATCAAAATAATGAAGATTAAATTTAAAAAAAAATTAAGAGGGATGAAATTGAATCGACATAACAATTATATAAGCTATTTAAGATAAAAAAAAATCATAATAAAAAAAGGATCCACTATGAAGAATTAACAAATTAAATGGCTTCTTTTGAATTTTTAAGGGATTGCATGAAAGTCTATACGGAGATAAAGATAACAAAGGGAAAAAAAGGTTTTTGGTATCAAATTGACTTGAATCTTGAAGAACTTGCAATCTCATCAACTCGGGAGCATCTAGCTTTTCCAAGTACCGTCATGAAAAGTATGTGTTTAATGATTGAACAACTTTACACACACTGTTTGAATGATATTAGGGTTGTCCACAGGCATGTACAAATTTTAAAAAAATAATATTTAGTGTATTTAAATTACTATAACTCTTAATAACCTTTAAATTTATAATAAAACTAATGTGAAATGACCAAAAATTCTTATGTGATTGTTATATTATTTTTTTTAATAATATTAAGATAAATATATTATTTTGAAATAAATAAAATGAATAAAACATTCACAAGGAAAAGGTTTTAAATTTTTTTATTTCAAAGGTAAGGTCGTAATTTTTCTGTGAAAAAAATAAAATAATAAGTATAAACAATCTTGCCAACAAAGTCTAGGTTAATGGTTTTTTTTAAGGAAAAATTCATAATGACACTATTATAATAAATAGTAATATGTGTGTTGTCATATGCGTGCTGCTGTATAGTAACGTCTCGAGAAGATTTAGTAATTTGCAATTTGTAATTATACGAGTACAATGAATATTCAAATGAATAGTAACCCGTTTTGTTAATTGTCATGGAAATCTTAAAAAAATAAATATAGAAAGTGATGGGTATAGGTGGATACATTGTTACTTGTTTGGAGTAGAAATAGAAGGACACGAAATATAGGAACCCTATAGCTGGCAAGAGTTGTCTCTTCTTTCTTTCTCTAGGCCCAGCTCCCTAAATTTTCTTTGTTTTTGATTGCTTGCTTGCTTACTACATTTCTTTCTTGTGCTACTTGCTTAAGAGATTCACGTTGCTCTCTCGTTCAGTTTCTCTATGTTCTTTCAAGAATTGACCATTAGGGTTTTGTAATTGAAAGAAAGAAAATGAGTGCTTCAAGATTCATAAAGTGTGTCACTGTTGGTGATGGTGCTGTTGGAAAGACTTGCATGCTCATTTCCTACACCAGCAACACTTTCCCTACTGTAAGTAAAGTTACAATCTTCTGCTTTCTTTTTTTCCTTTTTGCTTTAGTTTCTGTTTGGTTCTTAGGAAAAGAAAATGCGGGAAAGTGGAAGATATGTTTGTTAAGTCAACTGGGGTTGATAAAACTAATTAGGTTTAGCTGAAAGGGTGCTGCTTTTTTGGTTCAAAACCTAAAATTGGAATGTAAAGGTTTTTTTTTTTGCGTTTTTGTGTTTGTTTTCCTGGAAAATGCAGGGAGTGTAAAGAGTTCATAGATTGAAATTTACCATGTTAAGTCAACCTAATTGAGTGTGTCAAGGCTGTGCCTTTTTCTTTGTTTTAACAAATTTTGGATTGAGAGGTCAAGCTTAAGGATTTTAGGTATAGGTTGCTCTTTTAGTACCCGGAATATGGAAGATATATTGTTATGTCAACCGGGCTTGATAAAAGTGATTGGTTTTAGTAGATGGAGTGTTGCTTTTTTTGCTCAAAACCTATTATTTGGGGTATAAAGTTGAGGTCTCTTTTGGTTCTCTGTTTGTTTCCCTGGAAAATGTGAGTAACGTAAAGAGAATTCTAGATTGCAATTTGTCATGTTAAGTTAACGGAGCCTTATTTTTTTAAGTAATTGGGTTTGTCGAGGTGTTTTTTCTTTGTTTAAAAACTTCTGGAGCGAAGGTCAAGTGTCTCGGTTTTTGGCATCTGATTCTGTTTAGCAACCCGAGAATCTGGAAACTGAGAGGAAATTCAACAATTTTTGCCCTTTTATAGTAAATTTGTCTTTGCTTAGGAACTGATATGGAGAATCCTTCAACTGACCATGCCTTTTACAAGCAATTCACTTTCAGAACATGTTTCTGTACCGGTGTATTGTCTTAAATAAGAGCTAATTGAAGTGTTAACCTGGCAAACAAAACGTGGAGACAGCGAATTTCTTGTTTTTTTAATTTGTAATATGTTAATCAGTTGAAGCTGGCCTCACACTAGTAGTAGGTTTTGGTTTAGGTGGGTTTTTCCATTGGAGACCTCTAACAAGTTTGACTTTTGGGGTTATTTTTGGAGTTTCACTCTGTTACATTGCAATATTCCTGGAAAAATGCTTGCTTTGATCTTACTCTTGTATTTTGAGCTGAGCAGAATTAGAAGAAAAGAGTGTTTTATGGATTCTTTCTTCAGTTTTGGTTTTCACAGAAATTTTAATCCTGTTTTTAACTGGTTCTTTCTGTATTCAAAGATTAAATATTCCCTCTAAATGCTTTGGGAAAGCTCTGTTATATGATTTATGTTGTGGTGATTCAGCATTTCTGCCTGCCTTTTCCTTGTAATTTTGATCATATTCCAATATAGACTGGGAAAGAATGGTTTTAACATCAAGGATTCTTTTTGCTGTATTTTCTGAAAATGGGAAACAGGATTATGTGCCAACCGTGTTTGACAATTTCAGTGCAAATGTGGTTGTGGATGGGAGCACTGTCAATTTAGGGTTGTGGGATACTGCTGGTAGGTTTCAAATTAATAAAATTTCCTTTTCCTGTCTTTTAAATGTTCATGATAATCACTTCATGTGTTGACTTCATTGCACAGGCCAGGAAGATTACAATAGACTGAGGCCTTTGAGCTATCGGGGGGCAGACATTTTCCTGCTTGCTTTCTCCCTCATTAGCAAGGCCAGCTATGAAAATGTTGCTAAGAAAGTAAGACCTACATTATCTTCAGAAATTCTTGTCTTTGTTAAATGTTATATATCTGATTATGTGTATGTGAGAATGAATTTTTATTTTTTGTGTCTTGTGTATAGTGGATTCCTGAATTGAGGCACTATGCACCTGGTGTTCCAATTATTCTTGTCGGGACAAAGCTTGGTAAGTCCTAGTCCTCTTATTTTAAGGACAATGCAGAGGTTTGGTATATTACAGAATTCCCTGCTGGGAGCCTAAGACTAGCTTTTCCTGCCTATGTGGTCAATAGCTTTGAATCTTTGAACTTGGTTTTCAAGATCCCTTGATGTATGTGAGTGTCATGTAGTAACTTCAGATATTTTATTCCGCCTGTTCGCTTAATTTTCTTGCAAGTGACATGATGATAAAGTCACTAGTCAATGTATTCATGGACCGAAACAAGATGAGGTTTCTTGAAGCCATATTGGGATAGTTGAAATGATGCAATGTTATTCAGGGATGTGCTTAAATGAACATTTCTATAAAGACTAGCATAAATTAATTCTCAACTATGTGTTTTTCAGGCTCATTCAATTGAATTGGGAGCGCAGGGGAGATATATTGTATATTAGAAATGACCATTAAATTGGCCGAACTTGGTTTTTGAACATATTCCAGCACTCCATGCCACCCTGCAAGGGCTTACTATGAATACTTAAAAAATAGAATTATTTTGTGTTTTGATGACACTTTCTGAAGCTTGAGGAGTTTTGAGAATATCCAAAATTTTTGTGGCCAGTTGCATAAGTAAAGATGCTTTTAGTAAGCATTCATTATTCAATCACCAGTGCCTAAAAACCCAGTCTGATAGCTTCCCTAGATGTTTGGCACTTGTACATCTCATCTGGATTTGGGTTAAATGAATAGGGTATGTATCAGCAAAATTGAACTGATATCTTTCTGAAAGTGCTCAGCAGTAACTTGTTATATCTGGTTGAATTCCATGACCATGTGTTAGTTCAAGCTGCTATTGGTTTTAAGCATATCTTTGCAATGATTAACTTGGAGATAATGAACTTCCATATTACTAAATGGCACTACCCTTTTCGTTAATTGCCAAATTATTTTTAGTTATACAGTGCCTCAGCATAGAATGTCTTTTATCAATTCTCCTAACCTGTCGACAAAAAATGAGTATCATGACAACTAAATTTGCTCCCTGTAGATCTCCGGGATGATAAACAATTCTTTTTAGATCACCCAGGTGCAGTGCCCATCACCACAGCTCAGGTATCAGCTGCTGCATCACATCCTAGTTTGCCTTGCTGTCTTTCTTCTATTGTGGATACTATCATGTCAGCCCGTATAAAGGGAATAAAAAACACTTTTTTTTGTTATTTTGAAAGGGTGAGGAACTGAGAAAGCTAATTGGGGCTCCTGTTTACATTGAATGCAGTTCAAAAACACAGCAGGTATGCAAATTAAGTTCTTGATGATAAATCATAAGAGAAGTTTGGTTCTTACCTCATTACTAACAGAATTTGTTCCGTCTACTCTTTTACGCAGAATGTCAAAGCTGTCTTTGATGCGGCCATTAAGGTGGTCCTCCAGCCTCCAAAGCAGAAGAAGAAAAAGAAGAGAAAGGCACAGAAGGCCTGCTCTATATTGTGATCGTCTAACAAACCAACTAGCACATTCGTCGCAGTAATTGCCATCTCTAGGGAGCAGCAGGATGTGGTCCGTGGTCTATACTGACAGATCTAGGGGGCACTTATAAGAATCAAGTTGTTTGTTGCTTTGTGATTTGTATATTAATGTTTCACGTTGTGATTGTTAACTTTCACACGTCTACTGTTTCTGGAGGCCTACCTATATATTGCCGACCAGACTGGGCAGAGTTTCTTATGAAATACCAAGCTGTTTCTCCTCACCATGATCCGAAACCTGTTTTAGTGCACTTAGAGAATCGGAATATAATTATGATTTTGTGCTATTATAGTTGATTCTCATCCACATATAACTGATTTACATGCGCCTTTCCTGCTGTATTGTTTGTGGAACGGCAATTTTAAAACCTCCACTCAACATCAGGAAAACAAGAAAGAGGGAATATGGTATCCATCTTTCCTTTGAAGGATACTGTAAATCAAATTCTTTGGTTCCCTTACCCCCATCTGCCTCAAAGCTTTTCCAGATGCTCAAACCAGGATATCATTTCTGTGAATTAGCTGGGGACGAATATTTTTCTTTATAGGGCATGGCTTGGTGTCTAGTGGTAGCTATTGTGGTTTTGAAGATTCCTGATTGGTCATCTAGAACTAGAATCACGATTGTTTCATGTACTGATGGTGGTCAAAAGCATCACCTAGAAAGCGGATTCCTTTTGTTTAGATTATTTAATTCATCTTATGAATGATATAAATGTGATTGAATGGGTTGACTGGGAAAAGTAAAACCAGAATTGGAAAGAAATGGTTTTTTCTCTGATCTTATTGACCTTACGGATGATTTTAAGGACAGGAGAGGGAGATCCCAAGTTAATGCAAAACAGAGGTGGCTCAAAGGGAGGGAACTCTCCTAAGATGTCCTTGTCAATTATCAGGGAATCATATATTTTCTTTAATGATAGCAATGCTGGGAGAAGGATAGTTGATAGGAACTTTTTAATATTGCAGAACAGCAAATCTCTTTCAGGTTGTTGTTGTCATAAAACATGATTCTTTACTTGCTACCTTTTTTCTGGAATTTATACTGCGCCCACCTTCTAAAAGAGAGAGTACAGTGCAAATAGAAATAGTGTGGACCTTTGCCAAATAGACACCTCTCTTCTCCAGCATTCCAATTCCTCCATTAAATACACAACCATCTTCCCTTCTGCCAGCATCCATATCTTGGTTTTCTTCTCTAGCTTCGCAATCATCATTCTTGAATTACTCTCTTCCATACTACAACAACGCAATTAAATCGAATGGCATCGAAAAGAATATTGAAGGAGCTCAAGGACTTGCAGAGAGATCCCCCAACTTCATGCAGTGCAGGTAACAGGAACAGAAGGCTTGAATATAATAACATCACGGTTCATTCTTGTTTAGAAAGTTACTTGACTGCCTTCTGCCTATTTTTATTTCAGGTCCTGTGGCTGAGGATATGTTCCATTGGCAAGCCACCATAATAGGTCCGAACGACAGCCCCTATGCGGGTGGTGTTTTCCTTGTTACCATTCATTTCCCACCGGATTATCCTTTTAAACCTCCCAAGGTAAGATAGAAAAACAAGACTGTTAAACCCTTTCTCATGATTAGTATTGTTTTTCTGTCTATACCATCCGAACACGTCTATATGATGATCTTCATTGAATAATTGCAAGCAGGTTGCCTTCAGGACAAAGGTATTCCATCCAAACATAAACAGTAACGGGAACATCTGCTTGGACATACTCAAGGAACAATGGAGCCCCGCGCTCACCATATCAAAGGTGGGGTTATCTTGAAGAACTTTCTTGAACAGGACACCACATAAATCTTAAAATCATTTCACTCTAACTGCACATAATAATTAAGGCATCAGGACTGCGTCATTTCAAAAAATCAACAAATGATTCTCAAAATCTCAAATTGCGTTGCATCTCTTCATTTCTAAAACATCATGGAGAACAGTACTCGTGTAGATAGGAACAAACCTATTTAGGTGCTCCCTCCATTTGAGTCAGGCCAATTACCTTGAATTATAAATTACGAAAACCCTTCTATAAAGAAAGAAATGGACGCATGCCTCATCTCACATTCTTTTAATCCTTTCCACGCTCGAGGCTTCAAGCATTGCTTAGAATTATTCTGACATCTTATTGTGGGGGATTCATGCAGGTTTTACTCTCCATATGCTCACTGCTTACAGATCCAAACCCTGATGATCCTCTTGTTCCTGAAATAGCCCATATGTGCAAGGCCGACAAGATCAAGTATGAATCTACTGCTAGGAGCTGGACTCAAAAGTATGCCATGGGATAGGCCCTGAACTCCACCATATATGTTCTTGTTTGAGAGTACGATGAATTTTTCCATCAATAATTATCTATTTGTCATGCTACTAATTGCGCAGCTTATAGTGTGCTGAAAAAAAACAAGGAAACGTTACAAGGCAGTAGTAACTTGTAATTTGAGTCACTCATTTCTCGGACATAAATGGTTGGCCACTTCTGAACTTATGGTTCCCCTTGTTCTTAGGTAATGGTGTGCGTAAACTACTACTAAATCTGCTCTGCATTTGCAATAAATCTGTTATTGATGGTTTATTTAGCTATAAATCTTCACGAATGAAAAAGACTTGATAATTTTCAAAATTAATTGGAGTTATTAATCAATTTATTATCAATTCAATCTCCATTTTATCATTTCAAGTTTGAATTGGAGTTATTAATCAATAAATATTTTTATATGTATAAATTCACCAATTAAACCATGAATCGCCTTTTTAAAATCCAATTTTAATATATATATATACACACACACACGTTAAAAAATTGGTTTTTGAAGAAGGAAAGAAAAACATTGATTGACATGAATCCAACCAAGTGGCCCATTAAATTTTTACTACTTTAATTAATCCCAACAATTTCCTGTTGGCTAGCATCGCATCCCAGCAACTCAGATTAGCTAAAGCATCGATCTTTATCACAAGAGAACTAACCTAACCTTGCATATGTTGACACGGGTCTTTTCATTGCATGCAAGTCTGTTAAAGTAGTATCTTTTTGGTAGGGGTAGTGGTTTAGCTAGGAATTTTAGTTTGGAAAGGTCAAATTAGAAAATAATTAAAGGATAAAATTTAATTTTTTACTTTATTTTTAAAGTTAAAAATATAGTTTATTAATGGAGGGGGGTTAAAAAAATTTCATTGCAGGGCTCAGCCATTGTAGCCCCTTAATTCTGCCCGATGATGGGATGAGAATTCTTTAGTATTCTATGCTAAAAACACTAATAAAATAACATAGTATAAAAAATTATTTAGAAAAATATTTCTAGTTATAAATGATATACAATTCAAGAGTTATAATCAATACATGTGACTCTTTCAAATTATAAAGTTATTGGATATACCAAAATTCCTATAATTATACCATCAATACTATTGTAAAGATGTTAATAAGAGGAGTCCAATAATACTAAAATAGGTCCCCAACAATGATTGGAGTGCACCACACAAGTGGCCTAAAGACAAATAAGCCCCAATACTTTTGGCTGACTCATGGACCCATTTCGTTCATCATTTATAATCTTCTTAGATGTTGTTGAATTCTTCTTATCAAGATCTTTTCAATGATACTAATGATGTTATTATCAGAGTTTTGATATGTCTCTGAAATTTTTTTATTTTATTTTTATTTTTTATCTTTCCTAACTCTTCACAAATTACAAAAAAAAAAAAAAGAGAAAAACAAAGAAAGAAATGACACCAAGGGTATTTTGAAACTCTGATGACGACACCACCAGTATCATTAAAAATATATTAATTAGATGAATACAGTGACACCAAAAAAGATCATAAACAATAAATAGAGTGAGCCATATAAGTCATCCAAAAGTGTCATGGTTAACTTGCTTTTAGATGGGTTGTGTGGTACACTCTGATCACTGATAATGATCTTCTTTGATATTGTTAGATTTATCTTGTCAAGATTTTCTCTATAACACTGATAATTGTTAGAATTTATGAGAATCTGCCAGAATATAAAGACTAGAATAAATGTTGTTGTGACTTGGTCTTTTGTATTACTGTTTTAAAACAGATTTTCCAGCTAGATTTTCTTATTTTTTGTTAAGTAGTAATAGTGTCAACAAACTCTAATTTTTGTTGCTATTTTTCAGTATTTTCAGTTGAGTTGTATACCTTTAAATAGGTATTCTTTATTTATGAAGGAATTATCTTTTCTCTACTTCAACTCTTCTCTGTTAAGGATCTTTTCTATTTTTATGCAATTAGATATTTGTTTAATTAACAATATTTCAACGGTGGTATTAGAGCTTCTATCCTACGGGTTGTGAGGCAAGTATTTTGAGTTAAACACAGAGAGGGTGAGTGTAAACACTAGTGACTTATTTTTTATTTTATTTCAATGTCTACTTCAAATAATATTGCATTTGCAATTCCAGTGTTCAATGGTGAACACTATCATATTTGGGCTGTCAAGATAAGGTTTTATCTAAGATTTCAAGGATTGTGAAATGTTGTGGTGACTGATTCTGATCCACCACCATTGACAACAAACCCTATAATTGCTCAGATGAAAGCACATGAAGAAGAAAAACTCAACCATAATTGCTCAGATGAAAGCACATAAAGAAGAAAAACTCAAGAAGGACAAAGCGATCACCTACCTACATTCTGGATTTATAGATTATATTTTCACCAAAACAATGAACCTGAAAACACCAAAACAAGTATGGGATAAACTCCAAGTTGAATTTAAAGGTAACAACAGAGTAAAAAAGGTTAGGCTTCTTGCATTAAAAGTAAAATTTGAGTTGATGAAGATGAAAAACAATGAATATGTAAAAGATTATTCTGGCAGATTAATGGATGTTGTAAATCAAATAAGACTTCTTAGAAAAAGATTTGAAGATCATAAGGTGGTAGAAAAACTTATGATGTTTGTACCATAAAAGTTTGAAGCCAAGATCTCTACAATAGAAGAATCTTGCAATTTGCAAAATCTCACTATTGCAAAGTTACTTAGCAAACTTCATATACAGGAGCAAAGGGTATAAATGAAAGATGATGAGGCTGTTAAAGGTGTTTTCTAAGCAAACAACAAAGGAAGGAGTATTGGTAACCTACCAATAAAAAAACTATCAAGTTTTCTAAGGGAAAAACAAGTGTATCTTCAAAAAGACAAATTTTCTCACCTTGCTCTTATTGCAAAAGAACTAACCATGCTGAGAAAGATTGTTGGTTTAAGGGTAAACCTTTTCTTTAGTGTATGTTTTATAATAATATTGGTCATAGTGAGAAATATAACAGAATTAAGAATAAACAATCTCAATAACAAATACAACAACAAGCAAATGTTTCTGAAAAAGGCAAAGATGATGAGGAGCATTTGTTTATGGCATCACAAGCTAACAATACCTCTAAACTGAATACATGGCTTATAGACAATGGTTACACTAATCATATGTCTAAGTTTCTGTCAATTTTTTCTTCTAATAACATATCAGTTCAACCAAAGATCAAGTTAGGAAATAAAGATATTGTACAGGTTAAAGGAAAAGGCATTGTTGCAATCAATACAAATAAAGGTATTAAAACCATTACAAATGTTCTTTACATTCCAGAACTAGATTAAAATCTCTTTAGTGTTGCACAGATGCTAAAAAATGGTTATGAAATCTGTTTTAAAGAGAGATTTTGCTTTATCACTAATACACATAATTCAGAGATAACAAAACTCAAAAATGGATGATAATAGCTTTTATTTGAAGCTCGATACTGTTAAAAGGCAAGTGTTCAGTACCAAGATTGATGAAAGTATTGTTTGACACAAAATATTTGGTATTACAATTTAAAATCATTAAAGTTATTGTATGATACTAGTATAGTAGAAGATATGCCTGAAATTCATGTTACTGCACAAACCTGTGGAAAATGTGAATCGGGGAAGCCACACCAACAATCATTTCCTCAAAGTATATCTAAAAGAGCCACTCATAAGTTGGAGTTAGTCCATTCAGACATCTATGGATCAATAAGTACAGTTTCTTTGAGCAATACTATGTATTTTATATTATTCATTGATGACTTTAGTAGAATGACTTGGGTTTATTTTCTAAAAACCAAGTCATAAGCATTTTCAATGTTCAAAAACTTCAAGAGTATGGTTGAAACTCAAAGTGGTTAGAAAATTAAGGTGCTGAGAATTGATAATAAAAAAGAGTATACTTAAAAGGAGTTCAATGCCTTCTGCCTAAAAGCTAGGATTGTACTTCAGTTGACGGTTCCATACTCTCTGACACGACGAAAAGATTGATGTCTTCTCCCAAGTGCAGGAGTGTCGAAGTAATAAATAACCCGGCAAGACCGAGGTCGAACCACAGGGAGGTTAATTGTAAAAATTAAAAACAACAATTA
>NW_011500006.1:453404-478152 GCF_000495115.2 Populus euphratica | reverse complement strand
CCTATATTTAAAATGAACATTTACCATAAATTAAAGGTATCTTATATTATTAGATATATTATTATAAAACATGCTTTAGTTAAGGAGTTATTGATACTTCAAGTGCAAAATAATGATATAAAACCATGATAAAAATGCACTTTTAAGTACTAATCACTCTCCACAGCAAAATGGAGTTTCTGAAAGGAATAATAGGACTATGATGAAGATGTCTAAATTTATTTTGTTTTAAAAAAAAGTTATCTAGGTTTTTATGGGCTGAAGTAGTAAATACTTTAGTATATTTGCTTAATAAACTACCAACTAAGTTTGTTTAAAGCAAAACACCATTGGAAGCATGGTCTAGTGTCTGGCCTACTGCCAAACATCTCAAAATGTTTGGATCATTGTGCTACTTTCATATGTCATCTGCTAAAAAAGGGAAACTTGATAAAAGAGCTTAGAAAGGAATTCTTGTGGGATATGCGGCAAAATCTAAAGATTACAGAATATATAATTTGAATGCAGCTGAAGTTTAGATTAACAGAGATGTTCATTTTGATGAGAATTCCTACTAGAATTGAAAGTTAAAGGAAATTGATCAGATAACCACAATAGCTCTTGAAGCAACAGTAAGAAGTATCAGTGTTGAAGATCACTAGACATTGAAGCAACTTCAAATACAACAGTACTTAAGATGAGGCCATTATCTGATGTTTACGAGATATGTAATCTTGTACAAGCTGAGCCCACAAACTACAATGAAGTTGCAAGAGTTCCAACTTGGATTGATGCAATGAAATCAGAAATTGATTCCATTGAAAGAAATGGAACTTGAAGATTAACAAAACTTCCTGAAGATAAAAAACAATTAGTGTGAAGTGGGTCTTCATAACCAAATTCAATCCAGATGGTTCAATTTTCAAACACAAGGCTATATTAGTTGTTAAAGACTTTTCTCAAGTTGCTGGAGTAGATTATGGTGTTACTTTTGCACCAGTAGCTAGGCATGACACTATAAAACTTATACTTGTACTTGTGGGTCAAAAGGAATGGAAAGTTTACCATTTAGATGTCAAGTTTGCTTTTCTAAATGGTATACTCCTTGAAGAAATCTATGATTAGCAACCAGAAGGCTTTGAAGTTACTAGTCATGAACACAAAGTATACAAGCTACATAAGGCTCTTTAAGGCTTGAAGCAAGCATTAAGGGCCTGATATAGCAGAATTGGTACTCATTTGATTCAACTAGGATTTAAAAGAAGTGAAAATAAAGCTACTTTGTATCTGAAACAAGATGAAAATGGTCTACAACTGATAATATCACTTTATATTGATAACATGCTAGTGACTAGAAGCAATGTAGCAAAGTTTAAAAGAGAAATACAAGATGTTTTTGAAATGTCTGATCTTGGCATCATGAACTACTTTCTTGGAATGGAAATGCATCAATGTAGCTCAGGTATTTTTGTTTCATAAAGGAAATATGCCGGTGATATACGGAAGAAATTCAAGCTTGAATCATGCAAAGAAATAGCAACTTCATTGGCATAAAATGAGAAGATTTCAAAGAGTGATGGTAAGAAACTTAAAATCCCTCTATATTTAGAGGATTAGTAGGTAGCCTATTATACTTGACAGCAATCAAACTTGACTTGGTGTTTCTAACTGGTTTGTTGTCAAGGTTCATAAGTTTACCCAGTAATATTCACATGGTAATTGCTAAGAGAGTGCTGAAATACATTAGAGGAACAGTCGACCTTAGCATTTGATACGCAAATACAAGAGGAGTAAAATTAATTAGATATATAGACAGTGACTAGGCAAGGAGTGTTAATGACATGAAAAGCACTTTTAGGTATGTTCTCACCATTGGTTCAGGTGTAATTTATTGGAATGTAAAAAAAAAATGGAGGCACAATCAATTGTAGAAACAGAGTATATTTCCATGGCGGCTACTGCAAATCAAGCAATCTGGTTAAACAAGTTGCTTGCTGATTTGAGCCAAGAACAAAGCTCACTAGCTGAGCTTTATTATGACAACAAGTCTGTCATTGCTATTGCTGAAAATTCGATTCAACATAGCAGAACCAAGCACATCAATGTGAAATTTCACTTTATAAGAGAAGCCGGGAAAAATCTACTTATGAAGCTTTGTTATTGTCCAACGGATGTTCAACTTGCTGATATGATGATTAAAGCACTTCCTAAATCAAGGCTAGAATTTCTAAGGATGAAACTAATGACATGAAAAGCACTTTTAGGTATGTTCTCACCATTGGTTCAGGTGTAATTTATTGGAATGTAAAAAAAAAATGGAGGCACAATCAATTGTAGAAACAGAGTATATTTCCATGGCGGCTACTGCAAATCAAGCAATCTGGTTAAACAAGTTGCTTGCTGATTTGAGCCAAGAACAAAGCTCACTAGCTGAGCTTTATTATGACAACAAGTCTGTCATTGCTATTGCTGAAAATTCGATTCAACATAGCAGAACCAAGCACATCAATGTGAAATTTCACTTTATAAGAGAAGCCGGGAAAAATCTACTTATGAAGCTTTGTTATTGTCCAACGGATGTTCAACTTGCTGATATGATGATTAAAGCACTTCCTAAATCAAGGCTAGAATTTCTAAGGATGAAACTTGATTTGTCTAAGGTAAATCTCAAATAGGAGTGTTAGAATTTATGAGAATATGCCAGAATATAAAAACTATAATAAATGATGTTGTGACTTGGTCTTTCGTATTACTGTTTTAAAATAGATTTTGCAACAAGATTTTTTTATTTTTTGTTAAGTAGTAGTATCAACAAACTCTAATTATTGTTGCTATTTTTCAGTATTTTCAGTTAGGTTGTATACTTTTAAGTATGTATTCTTTATTTATGAAAGAATTATTTTTTTCTGCTTCAACTCTTCTTTATTAAGAATCTTTTCTATTTCTATATAATTATTTATTTATTCAATTAACAATATTTCAATAATGATATTATCATTAGAGTTTCAATCTCTTCAAAATCTTTTGATTTCTCTCTCTACGTTGAATACATCTTCTAGTACTCCCTAACATGTTTTATTTTCCTAAATATTTATTTAGAGTGTTATTATATGGTAAGTCACGGAGAACTCGTGGGGATGGCATAATACAAGTCAATTCCAATACTCCTGTAAGGACATCACTGTGAAGTTGCCAAATTTTGATTTTTCTTGCATCCTTTCCCGATTTGAGTGTTACACCTTCCGACTTCATTTTTCCAGTGATTAACTGTTTCATGTCAGAGCCTGAGCAACGCTGGTTCGAAGTTTTAGACTTTTGTACTGTGCAATAATGATATATATATATATATATATATATATATATATATATATATATATAAAGCTCAAGAGTCCTAATCATCATTGTGCTACATATCATGAATTAAGATGATTATTTTTTTGTGACTGACCTACCAAACCATGGTAGTTGATCCATCAAATAGTATCATACTAAGCATGGCTACTAATGATAGTTGAAATAATTCAAGAGCGATTGATTGAAACTTTGTACCATTTCTTTCCCCCCCCCTGTAATTCGAAGCCAATTAGCGAATGCTAATCACAACATGCAGTGTGTCCTGTGGAACTTTACAGGCTTTCCCGATGAAAAATTAATTATAAAGTACTTCTCTCAAGTGATGGCGTTAATTATAATCCACTTTGTGTAATATTGAACCACATGATTAGTTGATGGAAAGTGAGTTTGTTTGGCACTTTCTGTATAAAACCATGTATATAATTACCAACAAAAAAGTTGATGGTATGTGTATGGCATACATTATTTTGGAAAATAAAGAATGGAGGCCACACACTCCCGAATCTTGTCAAATTACACACACCAAATTAGATCCATATATCCTCAGCAAAGCTTATGAATCAGGACATATACTATGTAGTCAATGGCCATCAATATTAATAAATAAGAGAAGTCGAACTGGAAATCTTATGGAAAGTATATATTTTAATTCTCATCCACTTTACCAACTCGAGTACCTACTTATGGTTAAACATTAGGCTACTATTGATTAAGAAAAACACCATTTCCTTCACTTAGTTCGACTTGTTGCTTCAGTATTTTTGTGAATTTTGAAGGTTCAAAATGGGATGGTAATATTTTATTTTTTATTAATCAATTTCGGGATTGGGCTCCCTTTTGTGACGAAAAAGAAAAGAAAAGAAAAGAAGGAGAAGGTAAGGTATATATGCTTGTTGGCTAGTCAAAGTATAGTATAAAAGTCGAGTTGTCTGTATACGTGTTGCATCTCCCTTTGACGCATAAAAAAATCGGTAGGCATAGGAATTTACAAGAGTCCCATTAATGTGATTCGTCGGTAGATCTGCTGATGTGCTAACGCATATGACTACAAGGACACTTGACCAACTAAAGTGGCAAGCTGCACGTCGTTCCCGGCAAGTGAGGATCCAGAACTCCCTAGCTCATTGGGTCATGCCATCCTCTGTTTAGGGAATCAATAAGAAATGGAGAATTAAGACCAACCACTCCTCAAAAACCACATCTCTTTATCAGTAGAAGTTAAATCCACATCTCTTTATCAGTATAAAAAGCTTTCTCATATGTTAAATATGAAATCAGCCATGAATTACGACGCTTTCCCATCATAAACCGCTGCGATGTCCGTTTCTCCTATATCTTGTATATTTTCTTGTGAAAAAACAGAGGTTCATGCTATATCTCTAGCTAGCGGTTAAGAGAGGACGATCATGAGGTTGGAGAGCTTTTTTTATTATTTTTATGCAGGCCAGCATTCAATTAACCTTCCAGTGCGCATGTACAACAATGCTACTATCAATTTATTCTCAACTACACGAAATATAAATGTATCTAGACGTATAAATTACTAATATCCATGTCTTTCTAGAAATCAAAGTAGTTCCTAACAAGCACAAGGCCAAGATCATGAGCTAAGCTCACAAGAATTTGAAGATTTGAATAATAATCTATCTTGGGTCAATGATAAAAGCCACCTTCTTTGCCCTACTTCGAAGGTTAGATGATTATAAACTACACAGTAAAAGTAGCCATTAATATTCAATGATCCTCAAGAATTAACTCACTTGTTGCGTCTTTACTTCAGTCTCCACATCAAACTTTATCTCTTTCGGCATGAAAGCGAGAAATGTTTGTTTTTTAAAATATTTTTAAAATAAATATATTAAAATAATATTTTTATTATTATTTATAACATCAGTACATTAAAAAATTAATTTAAAAATATTTTTACACCACAAAAACAAACACAAGAAAAAAATATTAGTGAAATAAGATAAGATAAGCTAGCGAGCACTCTTGTAAATTTTTTTATATACCTGTCTATGCAGGGCATTTTTAAAAAAAAAAAATGTACCCTCTAAAAAATGATCATATACCATATCATAGTGACAATTTTCACCTCTTTTATCGCATGCAAATTGATAGTAAAATTTGATGATATTTGTAGCGTGAGATTCGCTTAAAGCATTTATATTCCATTATCACGTGGAACAGGATATTGCAAACTTGGCCACGTAATTTACATGTAATGATTGTAAATGACTTCAACATGCTTGATAGTGATACGATGACCAACCCCATTTTGGTCTGGAATGGATGCTTTGAAGATTTCCTCAAGCAACCACGTTTATGTTGTGAATTATCAACCACAATGGTTGTTCATTGAAGGCTTGATCCATGTTTTTTTGGGAGAAAAAATGACCTTTGAGCTAGTTTTTTGCTACCCCATTAACTACCTTTACCTCTGTAATTGGGTAAAAAACAGAGTATTGTCTATTGAAATAAGAGATTCGTGACAATTTTACTCTATGATTTAACCCCACAACTTCTCTTTTCTTTTTCATGAACGAAAAAATACTTGATTTGGATGACAAGTAGTATATATAAATACATAATTTAGATGAAGGAAAAGATACGTTGAGGAAAAATTACAATTTACAAAGAAAATATTTTTTTTTTTGCACGAATTCTCTTGCCATTTGGAAAAAATACATAATCCCGGATTACAAGTTTTGGCAAGAGATTATAAATCTCATGTGCTTGGAAAAAACGAAGTCCTAGTATAGCTCAAACATGTGGTTAGATTACCTCAAGACTCGAGACAGCCGGTGGTTATAGAACCTTGCATTGTCCCCTGCAACAACCGGATATCATGGGTTTCCCGCGAAATTTTTCCGGTTTTCTAACCACCTTTAAATAAAAAATGATTAGTGTGCATATAAATTATTTTTTGTTTGTTTTTTAGAAGGAGCAACACTTCCTTCCCGTATTTTATTTTATTTTTTTTAATTTTTCATTAAGCACATAGATCTTCCTGACCACTTTTACCGGGAATTCCCTTTTCTTGCCGACACTTTCTTCACCGTATTCCATTTTTCCATTTTTGTTCTTTACTTGCTTTTTCCCTTTTCTTTAATAAATTAACCCACTTGTTTAACTAATCTTGATAGTCGTCAAAGCACTCGTGTTTAATTTATCAAAAAAAATTCCACAAGTCTCTTAAATTTCATTAACTAAGAGGGTGATGATATTTGGCGGCATTTTCATTTTAAATTCTATGTTGGTCTTGAAAAACAAATGGCTACAGATATATTTAGGTACATCTATTTTGTTGTCTTCTCTTGTTTATCTTATGCATGATTCAGCATTTTTTTTTAAATGTATTTTCAAGATCTTTTTGGGGTATTTATGTTGTAGTCTTAACTCACGGTAGGTTAGCATGCGTACTGATGTATCTGAGATTTTTATTTTTATTTTTATTTTTATTTTTATTTTTATTTTTATTTTTATTTTGAGTTTGGATTATTCAAGAGAATTTGTGAATGGGTAGCATTTATAATTCACATGCGGTAGCTATACGTGCCTAATATGGTGGTGGGGTACGATCCGAGTTTCTTATTCTACCTCATGATTAAAGTAAATTCTGTTGTGTTGCAGAGACTCGAATGATTGTTACAAGAAGTTGGAAGGGAGTTAAAGAGAATAAATTTGCAGAGTTTCTGCAAATTCTAGGATGAACAGAGTATCTAGATGCTTTGATGTTGTGGAAGTGAGCGATCAAGAATAAAAGAGAAAATGACAGTTGAGGAGGAAGCTAAGGCTATTGAGAAGAGGAATGTTTTAGTCGGGATAAGAATAGATAGCCAGAGCAGAGAACTGCTTAGCTGGGCTATTGTAAAGGTTGCTGAACCTGGTGATTGTGTTATTGCTGTTCACGTTTGTGGAAATTCAGGTAATGTCTTGAACAGTCCAGTCAGTTTTTTTCTTTAATTTTTTATTCAATGAGTTTATTAAGTCTTGCATGATTTCTCCCTTTTTTTTCTTTTTCTTTTTTTGTTAATGATACATGAGCTGTTGATGCAGGCCATGCTTTGAGAGACAAGCCTTTGTTGGATAGTTATTTAGAAGTCTACGATGGCCTATGTTCCATGAAGAAGGTCTGCAATCATAAAGCCTTGTAGCGCTTTTTTTTTTCTTTTTGGTTTTTGGCCCCCCATTTGAAAAGCAAAATTTGCAGTTTGAAAATGATTTTTTGCTCTGTGGTTCCAGGTAGGCCTTACTGGTCATACAGCCAAAGGGATATCGGTCAGAAGGACTCTGGTTAGAGAGGCAAAGAACCATGCTGCTGTAGCCATAGTTGTGGGGATCAGTAATCTGGGTGCTCTAAGGTAGGGGCTGGTAGAAATTCAAACTCTGCATTAATCATAGTTTAATGTTTCTTTTCTGATTAGTCTAAACAGATTTCATTTTCAGGGGTTGGGCTTCTACCGCTAGGTATTGCGCTAAGCGACTGCGTCCAACCACAGATGTTTTGGCCATCTACAATGGAAAAATTGTGTTTAGAAGGTGTAACAACAATCAACTACCAGGTTTGGTGCCTGTGTTCTAAGAGTAAAATCCGTTTAATAGATCCTAAGAAGATAATAATTAATGTTGATTTCGATTATGTCAGGTCTCGGCGGTGATCCAAAACCAAGTTTTAAAATAAATGAAAATTTCAGCACTTTTAGAGGAACCCAGTCTGAATTCGGCGATTCTGAGGCAGATACTGAAATATCTAGTTTCGAACTGCTATCAAGATATGAGAGTGAAGACTCAAAGGATGAAGTTTGCAGCATTGTTAGCGTACGTAAGAAGAGATCAAATTCTCTTTTTGCTGGAGATATTTTGGATCAGAGACCTGGTTGGCCCCTACTTCGGAGAGCGAATTCAGCTATTCTAGAGAACTTGCATGTCCGGCAACTATCTGTAGTACAGTGGGCAATGGCTTTACCAGATCGTTCCTCTCCACAAAATCCTCGAATTTCAAATTTTGAAGAAAGAGAGAAAAGTAAAATCTTGGAGGAGATCAATAAGAGTAGTTCTTCTACACTGGCTGAACTAGAAAATGGCCTGGATGTTCTGCTGAAAGCAAGCTTATCCAGTTGCAAATGGTTCAGCTACGAGGTTCTGAAAGGCGCAACTTCGAGTTTTTCTTCAGGTTTTTACCATGAATCAATCACATGAGATAGACTAACTGATTTTTTTTCTCTTCTAGAATGTTCTCATGATAAATTTCTGATCTTGCTTGACAGAAAACTTGTCTGGGAAAGGAGGATGCAACCGTGTATACAAGGGGGTTCTTCCAGATGGCAAGCCAGTGGCGGTGAAGGTTCAGAAGTCATCTCAGGAAGCAATGAAGGATTTTGCTCATGAAATTGCAATCATCTCCTCATTGAACCACAAGCACATCACTCCTCTTCTTGGGTTCTGCATCAAAGATACCGTTCTCATTTCTGTCTATGTTTTTTTTTCTAAAGGAAGCTTAGAGGAAAACCTACATGGTAAGCCTGTATTGACCTGTACATGTTTATCAGGTGAAGCTTGACAGAAACAATTCTGATATGATATTCAAATGACATGTGTAGGAAAGAGCAAAGAAAAATCTCCTTTGTCATGGGAAGTTCGATTCGATATAGCAGTTAAAATTGCAGAAGCCCTATACTACCTGCACAACGAATGTTCTCGGCCTGTTATTCATAGAGATATCAAGTCTTCAAACATTCTTCTTTCAGATGGATTTGAACCACAGGTACTCCGATCTGCCCAGACCATTGTCGGTGGTAAAAAATGGAAACTATTACAAAACTATGACATAACTCATTTTTATTCTATTTGACAGTTATCTGATTTTGGTATGGCAATATGGGCACCGACAACTACGTCATTTGTGACGCAAGGCGAAGTTGTTGGAACATTTGGGTATCTTGCTCCTGAATATTTCATGTATGGGAAAGTCAGCGTCAAAATTGATGTCTATGCTTTTGGCGTAGTTCTACTTGAATTGCTATCTGGAAGGAGACCAATTAGTTCCGAGAGCACCAAGGGCCAAGAGAGCTTGGTCATGTGGGTAAGAGCTCTCTCCACAACTACAACATATACTGCCACTAATGACATGTATTAGTAACAATCAGTTCTGTGAGTTTCAGGCAAAACCAATATTAGAGAGTGGGGATGCAAAAGGCTTAGTGGATCCGAACTTGAATGGAAACTTTGATGAGGTTCAAATGCAGAGAATGGTTCTTGCAGCAACACACTGCATTACACGAGCATCTAGGCTACGACCTCAAATGAGTGAGGTACAAAACTACCCGTTCAAGTCTGCGGCCGGGTTCTCAGGAAATATAATTTGGTTGTCAGATTAGATTTCTTAACTTTTCTTTTTCTTACAGATACTGAAGCTCCTAAGAGGAGATAAAGAATTGGAAGAGTGGGTGAATCCTCAAAATAAGGATCCACTGGATACAGAAAACCAGGATAATGATGATGAAGTTTATCCAAGCTCGAGTGCAGAGTTACATTTAAGTCTTGCGTTGCTTGATGTTGATGATGATTCCACGTCATTTAGTAGTTTGGAGCAAGTAAACAATCTCTCTCTCGAGGAATATGTTAAAGAAAGATGGAGCCGATCATCAAGCTTCAATTAGCTGACTTTGCACTCAATTCAATAATTTTGAAACTTTAAAAGCCAAATTTGCCTCAAAATTCTGTACTTGTAGTTTGTACTGTTGTATTTGTACAGTGAAGGGATAAAGTGTTTGCACCGCACCCTGAGCAGTGAGGTGCTTTGTAGATGCAGATTTGTGAAATCGTTGTTTGGGTTGACAGTGAGAGAGGATTAAGCTCTAAGCCTATCATGAGCTTGTTTTTGAATCTTTGAGGCTACAGGAAAAGCACATAAAGATTGCAATATTTCAAACACACAATTGCACTTGCTCTGTCTGAATCAAAGTCTGAAAAACAATGATCAACGCAACAAGAATTCATGAGAATTTAACTATCTGGATTCTCAGAAAGAAAAGTTAAGAAAGAAAGAACGAAAATCTGTCTATAACCTGTGAACATCTTGATTTATTATTCAGCGGAATTACTGTGCTAGGATGCAAACGTTTTGCGTAAATGATAGTTGCTGCATGGTTTGATTACAATGATTTCAACCTATGGAAGCTTGTGTTGCATTAAATTATCATTGTAATGCAGATCCTACTGAAAACATTAATGAACAGAAAAGCATATGATTCACATTTCGATGACAGGAAAGATCGGTATAGATAGGCAAGAGTCTTGGATACTGAAGCAAATTTATTTACATAGACAACAAAGACAGATTCCGGTGACAGTTTTAGAATGGTTTTGTAAAGGGCAAGGCAATATGTCAGCTTCGGCTAAGTACTGAGCTGTTGGGTATGGAGAAGAAACTGTAGCCTTATTGTTGTTAGAAGCATTGACCCTTGATCATAGATATGTAATTGATTCTAGGAGATCATTTTCATTCTTGTAAAGATTACAATTAATTGTACATGTAATTCTGCAACTATAAATAGAATATCTCACCCACATTTAAGGTGAAGACGTGGTTTGTAAAACACTCATGGTATCAGAGCTTCTGGATTAACCTGCCTTCGATCCTTTCTTCTTCTCTCAAATGGCCACCAAAAACCCTTCTGCCCCTCAGCCCTTCACCACCCTTTACCCTTATTCATATGATCATTGTCAAATTATCTTCTGCTAATTACCTCATTTGGCATAGTCAAATCCTTCCCCTCATTGAGAGCCAGGACCTTGTCGGTCATGTTGATGGTTCCATTGTTCCACCTCCAAAATTTGATTCTCCCAACTCTCAAACACCAAATGACAAATATTTGGCCTGGAAAGCAATCGATCAACGCTTGCTTTGCCTCCTCCGATCCTTCCTAACTGAAGAAGCATTGGCTGATATTGTTGGACTCTCCACCGCTCATGACGTCTGGCTTGCTTTGGAAACAACCTTTAATCACGAGTATAAGACACGAGAAATCCACCTCAAGGATGAATTGCAGTCGATGAAGAGAGCCACCAGGTCTGTCATGGACATTGCCCGTGTCTTCAAGGGATTCTGCGACGAGCTACACACCACTGGACGTCTAGTTGACAATACCGACAAAGTGCACTGGTTTCTTTGTGGATTTGGTGCTAAATTTTCAAGTCTCTCTTCTGCCCAGATGGCCCTCGCTCCGCTTCCATCATTTGTTGACCTTGTCTCCAGAGCCAAGAGCTTTGAATTATTCCAAAAATCTTGCGTCACCTACTGTTGTTGCTGCCTTCACTATCACAGGTCGCAACTGGCAGCCAAGGAATCAACCACACTGGAGGACCAATCCTGGACAGCAACCTCGCACCTCTGGATAGTTCTCCCGTCATCAGCACTCAACCAAGGACGCAATTATGGCCAAGCACGTCGCCCTCCACGTTGCCATATATATTGCGCTGATGCACACTTTACAGACCAGTGTCCTCAGCACTATTCTCATGCTTCAACCGCTCATATTGCTGAGGCTTTCAATGATTCTTGCTCACTTCATAACTCGGAAAGAGTTGATTGGTCCCTGAACATGGGGGCTTTAGCTCATGTGTTTAATGATCCCTCTATTTTGGATCACGCAAAATCATATAATGGTAAGGACTCTCTAATTGTGGGCAATGGTACATCGTTAACGAAAGGTTGTTTGTCTCCCAATCCATATATTCATTTATTAGGTGTCTTGTTTGCTCCACATCTTACCAAAAACCTACTTTCCATTAGCAAATTGACATCTGATTTCCCTTTGGTTGTTATCTTTCTTAATGATTGTTTTTTTGTTTAGAATCATCAAACAAGAAGAGTAGTAGCAACCGGTAATATGCTTGGCGGCTTGTATGTGCTAACGCGAGGAACATCGGCTTTTATCTCCACCCTAAAAAATAAACTGTCACATGCTTCCTATGACTTATGCCATTCTTGCAGAGGACATGTAAACAATTCTTTTATTTCATCTTTAAATAAAAAAGGCCATCTTTCTCCTACCTTCGCCTTATTTATGCAGCACCTGTCAACTTGCAAAAAGTTGTCGTCTACCATATCTTAGTAATGAATGCCGATCCTCTAACATTTTAGATCTTGTTCGTTGTGATATATTGGGGCTCTTTCTCGTAAAATCCAACTCTAGATTTACCTATTATATGTTGTTCTTTGAAAACTATTCTCACTTCACTTGGTTTTATCCATTAAAACTCAAATCTCACTTCTTTTAGAGTTTCCTAAAATGTTATTAATTTATGAAAACACAATTCATTACTTGTCTCAAAGTTTTTCGAAGTGATGGTGGCGGGAAATTCATCAACTCCCATTGTAAACCTTATCTTTGTTCATCTAGCATTCCTCATTAATTTTCTTATCCCTGTATACCTACCCAAAATAGTTGTGTTGGACATAAACATCATCATCTAACTGAAATTAGCTTTGCCTTTCTTTTTCACTCTCATCTCTCAACTCAATTCTAGGTTAATGCTTTTAGCATTGCTGACTTGCATCATCGATCGCTTGCCTATTTCTCTATTTTATGCTAAGTTAGCTTTTGAAATTTTATTTTATAGATCTCTCAATTATACTACTATTCATCATTTTAATTGTTGAGTATATCCTTATTTACATTATTATATGGCTCACAAATTCTCACCTCATGGTGTTCCTTGTATTTTTCTAGGTTATTATTCATTTCATAAAAGCTTTTGGTTGCCTAGATCCTTTTACTTATAAAATCTACATTACTTGTCTTGCATAATTTGATGAACGACATTTTTCGTCTAACTCTACCTCTCAAGCTAAGCCCCTCACGGGCCTCACCCTTTATAGAATATTCTACTTATTTATAACCGAGTGTTTCTTCAATTGCACTTACATTTCTACCTCTTAAGTTTCACAATTACTCAGTTCTTTAATAATCCATGTGTTATTTTTACTTATCCATCTAATGAGTCTTTGCAAGTCATTGAACCCCTTGTAGGTTGCTCCTCATCCACTTCAGCATCTAATTCACATCCTCAGGTGGTATCAACTAACTTTTCAACAGAGTAATTATCTTTTTATTCAAATATGCTCAATTCTCGTTCAATAGTTACATATGTTAAGGCTAATACTTTTAATTCATCAACATGTAAATTTTACTACCTTATGCTCTTCCAATCTTATTACAGCTCTATTAGCCTCCATTGACCCTAAAAGGTTCAAATCTACTACTAAGAATCCAACCTAGATTGCTATCACTAATGAAGAAATATGAGCTCTATAGAATATTCAAACTTGGGTTTTGGTTCATCGTGGTACCAACACCAATATTGTGGGCTTTAAATGGGTGTTCCGAATCAAATATTATTTTGATAGCTCTATTAACAAATTTAATACATGTCATTTCACAAAGTGTTATACGCAAACACTTGGTCTTGATTACACTAATACCTTTAGTCTTGTTATAAAGGCTACTACTATCCTTGTCATTCTTTCTCTTGTTGTCACCTACTAGTGGCTATTTCATCAATTTAAAATCAAAAATAACTTCCTTAATGGCATTTTCAATGAAAATATCTATACGGAGTAGCCTCTTAGCTATATCAATCCTTGTCTTTTTATCATGTTTATCATCTCAAGAAAGTCATGTATCGTCTCAAGTAAACACCTTATGCATGATTTCACTAGTTCAACTCCTTTCTTATCTGAAATGGGTTCATTTGCAGTCATGCTAACACCTCTTTATTTGTTTTTCATAAGCACTTTGCTATTATTTCTTTCTTTCTTTATGTTGACGACATTTTTATTATTGGCAACAACATGTCTCTTGATAGTTTCACTCATAAACTTCATTTTGAGTTTGTTATTAAAGATTTGGACTCTCTCAGCTACTTTCTTGAACTTAAAGCCACACCTATTAGTGATGGATTTTTTCCTGATTAGCTCAAATATATACATGATATCTTGAGTCAAGCTCAAATGCTTGACAACAAATTTGTTGCTACACATATAATTGTCTCTTAATATCTCTCTACAATGGTCCTTTATTTTTTGTTCTCACCTTATATAGGTTTCTCATTAATGCTTTTTAATATCTCACTATCATGCAACCAGATCTCTCATGTTTTTAACTCTGTCAATTGATTTTTACATGCTCCTACTACTAACCATTTTTAAGTCGTCAAACTCATTCTTCGTTATATTAAAAGCAGTCTTTATTTTGACATCAGTTTTCAGTGTTCTACCACATCTGCAACTCTCATTGTCTCCTCTAATGCTGACAATGCTAGTTGTCCCGACACTCATCATTCAACTTTCGGGTAATTTAGTTTTTTAGAGTGCTAAAAACTAACCATCTCCCGTTCTAGCTATGATTCTGAATATTTTGCACTCATACATACTGCTATTAAACTCCTTTGGCTTACTCATTTATTGCGATATCTTAGGGTTTTTATTTCTAACTCACCTCTCTTTTTATGTGATAACAAGAGTATCATATTCATGAGCTCTAATCCAATTACTCATAAACACACCAAGCATGTTGAATTAGAATATCACTTTTTGCGCAAACTTACACTCACCAATAGAATTTACAATTGATATGTGCCTTCTCATCTTTAAGTTGTTGATATCTTAACCAAGAGTTTTCCTCGCTCTCTCTTTAAGTTCTTTTTATATCAAGCAAAACTCGCTCTCTCTTTAAGTTCTTTTTATATCAAGCTTCACATGCAATCAAATCACATGTGGGAGTGTTACTGTCAAGGAATTTTTCAAAGATATAATTACAAATTATCTTGATGATAATGTAATCTTACCATTATTAGAAGCATTGACCCTTAATTATAGCTATGTAATTAATTATAAGAGACTAGTTCTATTCTTATAAAGATTATAATAAATTGTACAAGTAATGTTGCAACCAAATAGAATATCTCATTCACATTGAAGATGTAGTGGTTTGTAAAACACTCAATCTTTTTTTTTTCTTGATTTCTCAACTAGGCTAACCAACTCGAGATCCAAGACCAATCTTGAATCGAACAAGAAAAAATTTAAATTTTTTATTTAAAATAATATCATTTTAAGTTTAAAAAAATTGACAAGATAAATCTATTAGGAGCACAACCTTACTCTTAGAAGGGTTTTATTACCATGAACAAATATTCATTGGATTGCTAAATGAGGTCCCACAATTTTAGATGTTAAACTAGCGAGATAAATTTTAAATCTTATATGCTAAGTTGCTCATTATAATGATTCAATTAATAAGTGATTATATATCTTTTCTAGTTAGAATTTCTCTTTTTTTTTTTCAAATAAATTTGATTTTTATTATTTTATTTACTTATTTGAAGAATAGAATAGGTTCGACTTCAATACCAAATCATTAAAATCATGATATGTTTTGTTATGAATTAATTTGCATGATGGAATAGACGGCATGCAACTTGAAAACTAGATTAAAAAAATATATGATACAAATAGAATAATTTATAACATTTTATTTATTTTAAAAAAAAATAGATAAATATACTGAAAAAAATAAATTAGAAATAAAAAAATTAAAATTAAATATTTTTATTAGATTTTGTTGTGTCTTCTTATAAATAAATTTTAGGAAAATAACTAAGTTTTTTTATATTAATATGGATATCCAAATTAGCTTATATGTATTTTAATTAATTTTAAAAATTTTAAAATTAATAACTATATAAAATTTTAATAACTTTAAAATTTATCAAATAATAATATATAAGAAAATAAATCTAAAATGTAATTTGTTTAGCTACGCCAAAATTAGAATAACTAAATACAATAAAATCACCAACAATTAAAACATATCCATACTTGTGGGCCCATGACTGAAGCCCTTGTGGGCCCTCTACATGATCTGAAAAACTGAATTTAAAAAGTGGACGGTAGTAACTTAGAAAATTCTCAGCTAGTATGGCCCACAAAGAAATGTCTTCATTCAATAAAGCAAAATCCACCATGCAATTTCTCAATATTTTTTAATTTACAAACTAGTCCCTCAATTACCTATAAAATTGTAAGGAGTCCTAAGAATCCATCTCTCTCGACTTCGTTGGAGAGCTTTGCTTTTATGGAATAAGAACCAAATTCCTCTTCTCTGGTACGCTTATTCACACTTTCTTTAGCTTTATTAGTCTTCTTTTTAGGGTTACTTTTATTCTTTCTGAGGAAATGCCACCTAGTGTTAGGGTTTCAATTTTCTTTTGATGATTATGGTTTTTGATGGATTCTATCTTTATTCTGTTCTTTTTATTTCTATCCCTACCTTTCTGTCATTGCCACATAAACCTTAATTTTATCGAAGTATTGTCTTAAGTTCTCTGTTTTAGTTTCATGTCATTGTAAAGTGTTCTCTTTGTTGTTGTTTTTTTTTAATGATTGTTTGAATTGTTATGTCTTTTGCTTTGAATTGTTATCTGGATCGTGATTGAGTTAGTAGAATTTATGATACTTTAGCATTTTGTGTTTGGGTTGTGGATGATTTGCTTGCTTAAAAATTCCTCATTTGCAGCTTAGGAGTACATTTTTGTGCTCACTAATTTGTCATCTAGGTGTTGCTGAATTCTGTTAAAGGGTGGAACTCTAGTGAAATTATCATCCGGGTCAGCATCAAAATTTCGAATTCATATTTTCTTCACTGGATTTTGGGTTTGCTTCTCTTTTGTTTGGTAAATTTCTGCTTCAATGGACGATGGGGAGTTAGATTTTTCAAACCAAGATTTGTTATCTAGTCCAAATATCGGTGAGATTCCAAGCAGTTGTTCTTTTGATTTCTTGGATGAGCTACTGAAGGACTCCCATGCTTGTACCCATACACACACATGCAATCCTCCTGGTCCTGACTATTCTCACACACACACTTGCTATCATGTGCATACAAAAATTTTGCCCCCTGCCGAGGACAAGGTTGTAAGTGATGATACTGCGGAGTCCACGGATAAAAAATCAAAGAAACAATCGTCAGGCAATAGGGAGGCTGTCCGAAAGTACAGGGAGAGGAAGAAGGCAAAGGCTGCATCTTTGGAGGATGAAGTTAAGCATTTGCGAGCTTTGAACCAGCAGTTACTGAAGAGGCTGCAAGGACAGGCTGCATTGGAGGCAGAGGTTGCAAGACTCAAGTGTTTACTTGTGGACATTAGGGGGAGGATTGAAGGGGAAATTGGATCGTTTCCATATCAGAAATCAGCCAATAATGTGAATTTGGCCAATCCAAATGTTCCTGGTTCTCTTGTGATGAATCCATGCAACATACAGTGTGATGGCCAGATTTATTGTCAGCGTCCTGTGCTGGATAGCAAAGGTGGAGAAGGTGCACCAGTGAATGGGCAAGGGTTTAGCAGTTGTGAGCTTGAGAATCTTCAGTGTATGGAGTATCAGAATTCAGGAATGATAGGCTTATCTGGGTGTAGCCTTGGGAATGAAGCAACAAATGGCAATTCTTCCAGTACAAATAAGAGAAAGGTGAAACTTAGTGTTATCATTTTGTTTTAATTAAATCATGAATGTGGGATGAGCAGATTGATTAACAAGCAACTTGAGTATAATTGGTTTGATCTTTGTTTTCAAAAAACCTCGTTCTTACACTTGTTTGCCTTATTACTATAGACTGTTGGAGGATGAACTGTGGAAAATTAGTTAAAGCACTTGTTGCATTTTGTTTAATATGCAACTAAAAAGCATGTGGAGCAAGTGTGTTTTTGTTAAAAGACTCTGATTGCATATAGCAAATGAAGTAAATGTTGAAGGGGTATGAGTGAGAACCATCCATGGAAGTTTGCAGAAGGTACTTGTTCGCATTTCATCTCAAGAGGTCATCTTATTCACATTGTATGTTACCTGTAAAAATGATCCCAATCTGGAGAAAAGTGTTATTATATGATTTACCACCTTTGAAAAAGGTAGTTGCCAGATACATGTAAATTTAAGGTGTATTGAATGGTCTGAAATACAATGTCGATGTCTTCTTGTAGTCATATTGATCAAGTAGCTAATTAACCTAACATGGATTTTGTGACTGATTGTGGCGTTTTTATCTGTTAGAAGGGGATCGTGGAGCAAGTTTAAGCTGAAAAAACTGCCAAACCAAGGTCAGCCTTTTCTGTGAGGATGCATGTGCTTCCCCAAAGTACTTATGTTGCGAGGCAGCATCAGCTTCATCAAGATGCTTTGTTGGGTTTGGTTAGGTTTTAATTATTTTCCCGTTTTTATTTATGCATTTCATCTAGGTATTGGCTTAGCGTTTATCTGCTGTAGCTGCCTAGTTGGTGGTTCGGTTAGTTTGTGATATTGTTTGAAAAACGCTTCGTAAAATGGAGACTTGGTGGATCTTTTGCTGGTAGAACTTATTTGTAGAGACCAACCTGTGATTTTTCTATGAAGCTGAACTTATATTTACAAAGCTTAATTCAATCTTGTTCTTTATATCCAAGCATGATCTTATTCAAAGTTTAGTATTACAAAAGTAAACCATCCGAATGAATTTTGTGTTTCAGTGAAACACATATCCCATCTATAAGATGATTCGATCTAGGTGGACTCGTTGAACATGAGATCAAAAGCCCAAGTAGTCTAATGGAAGGTACGTACAGAGGAGACAAAAGCGAGGCTCGCCATTCGCAGTGGAGGACTTAATGATCCTATTTATTCTTGTATGAAGAAATCATGATTTTTTTGTCAAAAGACACCTTTTGTTATGTGTAAATTCTCAAAAGATTTTCTCAAAATAGAAATCCGTGATCACATGCATTTTACCAGAACGTAGGCCTAGCTTTGGCCAAGCACATGCAGTCTTAAATTCCGCAAGGTACCTCGCTAACGAATTCAGGTTAGCAGAGAATCTTGCCTGCTCTCTTGTAATAATATGGTCCATTGGGTTCATTTTTTTATGAGAATTTCAATTGATCACTAAAAATGAAATAGATTTTTATTTACTTTTTTCATCATAAAGTTTTTCTTTTAAGAATTTCTTGCCATATTTAGATATTTTACTTGAATTTCTTAAAAAGAATAAAATTCATTTCTCAAATTCAGTCAGAGAATCATAACCTAATGGAATGTATCCAAGCATGATCCTATTTCAAAATTCATAACTCCAATTCTCATCGCGCATGCACAATGATGCATAGACAAAATAAATGCTTTGGAAGCAGTTACATCAGTGATATTCTAAAAATTTATCCCATGAAACACAACATTCATATGGCTTTCAACTCCAATCAACAAGTATTAGGCATAAAGTTCCAGAAATTGCATATAAAACGTTGAAATTAACAAAAGCGGATCATGTTAGGTGCAAAAGGAAAAACAAATCACCGTTCGTTGCCTAATTATAGCTACAAAGATTGGCTTTTTGCTCACTTTTCAGCTGGAGGAGGCTCATCAGGAGCCACTATGTCATCATCACCATAAATACTTTCAGCCATTTGCCACACTTGAAGGGTATTGTCATCAGCCACACTTGAGATGACCCATGATTCATTTTTATTCCATGAAAAATCTGATATCTTTGCCTTGTGACCTCCATGAGAGAAAAGAAGTTCTGGCGGGCCATCATCAGCATCTAACTCCAACTGCTCCTCGCCGATCCTGAAGGCATCAAAATTTGTGGTCAGACAAGTTGAAACACGATCTTTGGTGTGTGCTGTCAACGCATAGCAAGAGCTGGTTCGTAACCATTCATCTTGTTCGCATTAGTTCTAAATTCGTGAATTGAAATAAGGGATATCCAGGCTTGAAATAAACAGGGAACTTGGATATTTTTTATGAAACAAAAAGAATAATATTTTAAAAACACATCCAGCCTATATCGATAAAACTAGAAAGTTAGACTTTCGTTGTTAAAAGTATGTAGGATAATTAAGGCATTCACATGATGATGAAAATGCAGTGATTTGGGGATGACACAACTGACCAATCGAAGTTGCTAAACACTGTAGTCAGCAGCAATTGCTAATAATCAAGCTACAGTCAACTAGCAACTCGGGTGAATCTTCATTTTAAATTTAATAGAGGGAAGAAGGACAAGAGATCATCCAAACCCCATCCCATCTCTTTCCACCGAATTTAACAAAGGCTCAAGCTGAACATTAATCAGAAGAAACAAACGAGAGAGAGATGGAGCAAAAGAAAACCCCACCATACTTGAAAAGAAAAAAATCAACACTAAATTACTCCATCTTAGAACATATTCATGAACGTCTGTTGGAAATACCTGTTCAGATCCCAAATGTTCAATCTTCTATCATCAGCGGAGGATGCTAACACTGTTTCATGATTAGGATCCCATTCTACTTGGAATACCTCTTCTCTGTCAGAAATAAACATCGTAACATATACAAGTAGTCAATGTCATGAGGAATAAACAACAAATACAGAAGAAATTCCAGCACATACCCAGCAGCCGGAATACAGGCCCATCCAGAAAACATCACTTGTTTTTTTTATATAAACAAAAACTTAAACAACGGTCACATATTTTACTGTGGTATTAATATAAGACGGCCAGTGGCTTCATCAAAAAAAAAATAGAGGGAGGGGGGGTTAATGGACACATTGATTTACAAGCACAGAAAGTTTCACCATTCTTGATACCAACAAGGTTCGGATGTTATTTATAACCATTTGTGTCTCCAATTGGTAAACAGAGGGAATGCCAGTGAAATAGCACGTTTGTATAACACAGCTAAAACATTAGAAAGTCAATTCCCAAAGCTGTAAGACAGTTCAGTTTTACAGATGCATTCCAAAAGGGTAAATACCTTTCTGAGTACAATAACAGCTATGTCAGCAACTATAATCGAAATCATGCAAGAGGCAGAAAACATACGTGTGACTACTTAAAGCATGCAGTGGTACAGTCAGCTTCCGCACATCAAACAGACCAACAGTTGCATCTGAAGAAGCTGTGGCCAGAATCCATTCATTGTATGGATTGAATGATAGATAGTTAATCTGGTACCAAGAAAAAAATGTTATGAGAAAGAGAACTTTTCAAGATCAAAAAGAAGATTTCAAAAGCAAAGCTGCCAAAAGAAAGTCACTACTATTACAATAAGTAGACAGGCAGGTATTCCAAAACAAAAACAAGACCTACTTTTATTTGTCATTCTGTTGAGGATAACAGGCAGCTCAGCTACAACTACATTATTGACACGGAATAAAAACCAGCTTGCAGATATAGCATCACCAGGCATTGCATCTTTGTTAAAAGATGACATGTTTCTGTTTTGTTTTTTGAGTTGAATTAAAAGCTAAACGGTAAGACAATTTTGGGTAGGCATCTGCTCATTTGGAAGAACACTACCAATCAGTTGAAGACATGATTCCATATATACGTACAGCAATGCACATGCACCACAAACATGTGCAAAAACAGGTGCAGATAACACTGTCAGGCAGATCTTGTCACAATTTCAGCCAAAGCTCCTCTCTTCGAGCAATAAATAATTATTAATCAAAATTCACCTCTACAAGCAATGAATTAAATTGTCAGGTATATTCTAATCAGTCAAAATTCAAGCCATTCTTCCTCTATTCAAGAAATAAATTAATACTAATCCTATATTAACCTCTTCAAGCAATGGCATAAGAGACAGAAAGTTTAAGCAAATGAGTATGGGATAAATTGAACGAAATGTTTAAGCTAGTGAATATAGAACACAAATTGAAAGGAAAGTTCAAGTAAAAGATAGCAGCATAAGACAAGTAAAAAAAAATTTCTCTGGTAGGCTAGTAGCAACTTCCAGGACCAATAAGGTCTCAAATGTCAGGATTGAAGGTTAGAATAGAAAAGATAATACAAAAGCATGCTTACACAAGAAAAACAAGCATACAAACTAAATCGTGGCAAGATTGCTTCACCTCTTTCTTGTGAGCTTTAACAGAATGTTGGGTTTGATTTGTGCGCATGTCCCAGATCACTAATCGACAATCATCCCCCACAGAACCAAACAAATTTTCATTCTTCAAGTGCCATGACACATCTTCAACCACACTTTCATGGGCCTATCAAAGCATTTCCAACTCCAACAATGAACCTTTTAACACACCATGATTGCAAAGATTAACTTTATCGATTAAAATGGGGATAGAAAAGGTCCTGAGGTTACCTCATAAACTTGCAATGCACCAAGCACTTTATCTTGAGCATTGGCAGACACATCCCACAAACATATTTTATTATCATGTGAGCCACTCACAAGATAACCCTGTTTAAATGGACTCCACGACAATCCATACCCTTCTTTATCATGACCAATTAACCTTAAATCCGGATCACAGCCATCCCTTTGTTTCCTCTCCGCTTGTTTGGTAGAATCAAACACATAAACCTCACAGCCACTTGTCTTTGCACCAACAATAGCAGGATTTTGCGGCATACACCGTGCTCTGTTCACCTCTCCATCAACACGTATCTTCTGTGTAATTTCCACCTATTAATCCAAAAAAGAAAGCGTCAGCTACAATTTTCTTTTTCATTCAGAAATGGATTGAATACTCGACAAAAATGATAATTGAGGAGAGGTTACGCTAATGCAAAATTTCAGCAGAAAACCTCATGTTCAGCAAACATTTCTTTAAACCAAAAATGACAAGGATATGGAGCATTCAATTATTGCAACACCCATTTCATAACTTAATAATCAAGGTCATCAATTATATCGGAAACTGAAAATAAGAAAGCATATATCACCAGTATGTAAGGCACATGTATAGACTATTTCAACGCAAATACAAAAGTAACAGTTGATAGCTAATATTTAAAATCCATCAAAAACAATACGGGGGGTTCAAACTACATATCATGCAAAAACACATCATGTCTTGTCACATTTCAGCTAGTAAAACACAGCCCAAAATTTGACTCAGGGCACAAAAAAACAACATTAAACGTTCATAGCCCAAGAAAGCACACTCAGAAACAGCATTCAGCAAGTGATTTTGTCAAACACTCGTTACCCACAAAGAAACCTAAAAAAATAGCAATAAAACTTTGACCTCGTGAATCATAAAATAACTGCTGACCCGAGGCTGCAGACGCAGCTTATGACCCAAGAATAAAAAATCAATACCGGAGTATAACAACATCTCAGCTAGTAATTTCATCAAACATCTAATTCCGGCGAAAAACAAAACCAAAAATTTGAACTTTCAACTTCATGGTCACAGAATTTGCTCAAAATTCGATAAAACGCTTATAACAAACAAAAAAACATTTTAGATCAGTAATTTTACCATGCACTGAATAAACCCCACAAACCAAGTCTCACCTTAGGAATCACAGAATCCGCAGAACTGCAACTAGTGTCAATCTTGGCATCAGAGACGGAAGTCGGCAGCACAGCATCAGCAACCATAAGAAAGTTGGGGAAATCATCGGAAGTGTGAGTGCCAAGAACCAGCTTGTGAATAGAGAAAGACGAGGGGTCAGTTGGGTGAGGCAGTGGTGCAGCAAGAGGCACCCACTGGACAGTGAGAGATGGCCACTCGAGAGGGTGGGAGATGACGAGATCATAGAGAAATGGCGTGTTCTTCTTCCATACAGAGAATTCTTCGTCAAGTTGATCTTGTCCCGCCTCTTGATCATCCTCCGCTGCTGCCATTTTTCTCTTCTTTATGCAGATTTTTTATTTCCTTTTTCCCTTTTGCGTGGGGGTTTTATTTAGGGTTTTTAATTTCCCGCTAAAATTGTGAAGAGAGAGGGGTTCAGCACGAATTTTTCTTTAGAACAAAGCCCGAGTTCATTTAACCCAGCAGATTTATGTAGGACCCACCATTCTGAAGGAGACTGCGTGATGAACTACATACAATAATAATATATCATAAAACTATATATTTAGTAGAAAAAAACAATATTCTCAATAAAAATAAATAAATAAAACAATAATAATTACCGAAATAAAAGAAGAATATTCTAATTTCATATCATGTTATAAATGTACTTGTACTCCAACTTCTTCTCAATAATACTCTATTTATAATTTAAGTACATTAATACTTATAAATCTATTTAGAAGAAAATATATCTAAAAGCAATCAATATATTCAATAAGAATAAATAAAAAAAGTTACACCTTGGAAAAAACCTATTGTAATAATTTACGAGGTAAAGGAATAGAGGTATAATTATAATGTTAAAATAAGAATAAATAAAAAAAGTTACACCTTAGAAAAAACCCTATTGTAATAATTTACGAGGTAGAGGTGTAGAGGTATAATTATAATTCTATCCCTAAAAACTCTAAATGTAATGTGATAAAAGATGCAAATGCAGGATTGTAATTCCACCCCGTATCTTATTCTCTTCTAGCCAAGGTTGTCGCCGCTAATTATTGAGTAAGCAGT
>NW_011500006.1:448173-453394 GCF_000495115.2 Populus euphratica | reverse complement strand
AAGCAGTCATGGCTGCCGCCATATCAAAGCGAGGCACAACCCTCACACCGCCTCCCTTGCAGCACGAGCAACGCCAACAATCCTTAATTTATACCATCCCCATCAGCGGTGACCTGATCTAGTGTTTTTTCCATCCAACATATGATTTTGTTTTTTAATTTTAATGATGGATTCTAGTAATATCTTAAAAATCTAGTCCGATCTGACCAGGATGGTAAGAAAGATTTTTGTTTTGAAAAAATTATAAAAAAAAAATAATTTTCAAAAAAATAATTTTGCATACAAATTTAATTTTCAGTTAACACCAATAATAAGTAAAATATATAATCAATAATCCTAATTATCTAATAATAGCTCTGGTAATATTGTTGGGTTCCTCAAACACACATAAACAATAAAAATAATAAATTTAATATTTTTTTGAAGAGTCATGAAATCTTTCTAGGTAAATTTAGGGTTGTTAAGGATTTATATAAAAATTATTTGAAAATCAGATATTTTTCTGGACTTTGAATAATTATTTCAAGATTGAATTGCTGTAAATCATAAGTCATCCCTATCTAGTTTGTAACATTAACTCACACGAATTACCTATGATAATTTTTCTAAATCCTTTTTTTAGGAGGAATTGTTATGTCTTTGAATGCTAAGTATTTTTCTGTGTTTTTTGTTTTCAGGTGTTTTGTACTGTACTATCTACTACACAGAAAATAAGAGATGTAACATTTTATTTACAAGAAAACCCAAAAGTCCTATAAATAAAAAATATATTAATTTTCCCCTGAATAATATCATATATATTATTTCATGATTTTTATTGAAAAAAGACGATTCTATTTATTGAAGAAATTTCTTTTCGGGCTAAGGTCTCCATAGAATCTCTGCTTTTTTGCAAGGAAAGGATACAAGAATAGGCCAAAAGACATTAAGTGGAGAAGGGCGAAGCTTCGTAAAGTAAAGCGGAGCTCCTAGCTGGCCCTATCTTGCACGTTCCACTAACCACTGTCACAAATTTTAGGAGAATTCTGACTCTAACTTGACAAGGAGTCAGATCGTCTATATAGACCTTAAGCTAGAAAAGACAAGAAAGTAATACGCGTGAAAAAAGAAAGTCCGAAATCATTATGTTCTCAAAGCCAAAAGCCAAGTCAAAGACAGAGATCGTGCCCCTTTCTATAAGAGTACCTCTAAAGAGGGTGTCGTCCTTCCACTAACCTTCCTACCTATATTCAAATCAGTATAAAGGCAAGCATGAAGGGAAAAGGATAAGAAAAAGATAGACTATGCCACATGGCTACTACAAATAAAAGAAAAGTATTATGCGAGTGATACAAATTGAACACACTTAGAAAAAAGGAATCATTAGCTAATAATACAGCTGGATCAAAGGAAAAGAAGTGAAAAGACATAAAGAAGTCAACTTGATAAAGCAAAAAAGGTAATGAGGCGACCGAAGGGTAGAAAAGGAAGAAAAGGGATGGTAAGCAAGTGAATGTGACACCACCCTTCATCTTGACACTGAATCTTGATCCTAGAAGAAGAAGGCTTCCAACTAGTTCTTGCGGGAATTTCTTGGGAATTTCTTTGTTTTAAGAATACGTTCGTATTTGATTCGAATTTCTCTTAGATTCCACCAGGCCAACATCCTCGTGAGGTGAGTGAAAGATGAGGAAATACCGATGCCATTCAACTAGCATCTCATATGAAGTCAAAAGTTAGTAGCGTGGCCTTCTTGTGCGGGCTCATCCAATGTCGGTCATATAGAGTGGCTTGGCTTAAAACTTGCTTCCTATAATGCCTTTCTTTGTCCCAGGATTTCTTTTTGCATGGTCAACAAAGGCTCGGGCTCTGATATCAATAACAGCCAGCCAGTTAGTTGATAGAAATCTATTTAATAAAGTCTCTACTTGATTTTTTTTAGGTTATATAATTGTAATTCACTATATAAATTACATTCTCAGTTCTTGGTGTCTAAAAATTATTTACAATAAAGTCATCATCGATTAATAATTCATTCTAATTTTGATTAGTACTTCTTATATGTATAGTACATTAGGTTTTCTAATAAGTTGATGTGAATATAAATCATAATTCCAATAAATATGATTAAATAAATTAATTTATTACTAACTCGATAATTTATTGATTTGTATTTAAATATTAAGTACAATGCCTAACAATATGTCATAATTCCATAAATACTAGAAAAGTCATAAGTGATTTAATTTTATCATTCAATAACCAGTTGTTTAGTATAATCGTTGTCTTTTAATCAACAATGTATTGGTTTAAACATTATACCATAAAGTGCTTTTATTATATCGAATTATGTTTGTTTTTAATACCATGATCATTGATTATTAAATAAGATTTCAAAAACAAATATTATTTCACATTATGCTAGGATTTATAATCAATACTATTTAAAAATAGATTTTTTTTTCTAATTCACATAGAATAATAGATCATCAATTAATTACTTAAATATCTTAATATAATTCATGTTATGCTTAATACTTGCTCATTTGTTACCCCTGACAAAAACAATGTGTGTAAGGATCAAAACATGACAATCTCTATATAAAATAACTTAATAATTTCAAATTTAAGGATCATTTAACATGATATTCTCTATAGAAAATAACTTAGTACTCTCAAATTTAAGAATCATTTACATAACTATCATAAGAGTCTTTCTATTAATACGAGTGATCTCTCAACATTAAATTCTCATATATATTAGTTCAATGTATATGTCATCTGATAAGCATTTACATATTAATTGTATTAATTTTAGATATTCCTTATACCTCAAGTTATGAGAAAATCTCACGATCACAGTAATTTTATAATTTAACTTGCAAAATAATTTTATCCTAATTACCTTATTTTTACTCCATAAATATTAATTAAATATTATATTTACTAATCAAATATTAAAAATAAATAAAATATTTATTAAAAATCAAATACACTTACATTAACAAAACAAAATTAATACTATACATAACTGACACCAATTAATTGATTTACTATAAAACATATACATCATGTCGTCACATTGATATAAATTAAATCCTAGTTTACACCTCACTAGATTTTTTAGTTCAACTATAAAAAATAATTATGTGACGATAATTTTATATTGAATATCCTCGGCTTGGGTTTTCATGAAAATGAAGGTTTATTCAAACTAGAAATCTTAAAAGGGATTCAAATGCATCACAATTTACAACTATTGTACCAAAGTCAAACAAATTTCGGGTCCTCAATTCCTTAAAAATACATCACAGCATACTTAAACAATGATAATCAAAACCATGATTAACAGCCCTAAATCAAAGGACAAAAACCAAGTAATTATAAACATGATCACATGACAGCACAAGCTGCCGGGTTCTCATCGCTGAAAGCAGTGGTGTATCGAACCTCGGTAGAGCTAGCACGTGCGAGCTGGGACACGTGTGGGTCCTCTGCATTTCTCACGTACCCAGCAGGGGCTTTCTTGTCATAAACTCCAGGTGCATAAGGGTGGGCCACCATATCATATGGCACATATGGCCATAACTCTGCCTTCTTACCCGTCCGATGTGCCACCCGTGCAACCACCTTTGATGGGTCCACATACCCAACCACTGTCACCTTGTTCGCCTTTCTTTCCACATCCACTTGCTTGACACCTTTCATTCCCTCCAAGGCTCTCTTCACTTTGCGCTCGCATCCTTCACAATCTATGCGCACCTTGACCTCCACCGTCTGATTAAATCAATCACGTAAAACATCTTAGAATGTGAACGTGGCAACCAATAAACGGACCAGTAACGGTATCGGAGAATTTTGGTGGGCCACAGGGTTTATCATGTTTCTGCCATTTCATGATAGAAGTACCGAAATGTCCTTTCTTTTGGCAGTGACTCTACTCACTTTATGAGAGCTGTCCATGTGGACATGATGATCATCTTTTCATTTTTCAAAACTCAATGGAGTGGTTTTGTTTGGACGTGTGATAAATAATGTAATTTGAAGTATAATAATATGTTAAAATAATATTTTTTATATTAGTATATTTAAAAATATAAAAAAATTCAAAAATTAATAAAATAGAATTTAATCCACGATACCAAACAGCACTTTTAATCTTCCACCTTCTAAACACGACCACATGCCTTTTCTCTCGCATGATCAACAGAATATTTCATAAAAAAGATTCAAAAAACATTGTATTGAATCTCAAAAACTATACGAGAAACAGGGATGGCCAAGAATGTTCAAAGGTTGCACCATGAAATTATCAAGGTATTCAAAGGAAACACCAAAAGAGCCATTTGAATCACATGTTCTAGCTTTAACTACATAATTTCAAGAATTCAAGGTTACTATATCGATCTAGCACCCAGAAGAGAGCAAGAAATCTTGATCTAGTCGCAACCAAGATCTGTTTTGATGGATCTATTCTATCAGTATAATCAATAATGAAGTTCCCTTCTTTAAAAAGCCTACACACAGGGTGAGAACGAAGAGTTGTAGTAGTGCTACGTACCTGCAATTGCCTGCGTTTCTTGAGCTTGGAGCTTCCACTGGAGCAATCAAAGAAATCAGACAAGTGATCAAGAGCACCCATTTCTCCTTAACTTCTCTCGATTCGTAAGAACGACAAGGATTTGAAAGACAGAAATATCTCAAGAGGCTTCAATAAGTTAGGCAATAAATGACAGACAGACACGGGTCAGTGAAGATGAAGTCCCCCGTTTAAATAAGCAACCTCGCGAAGGGACTGTTCCTTCAGAGAAATGAATCGTTGGATCTTTCTCTTTTTTGGTGTCAGTGAGCTTGTTATTGACACGTGTTCATCTACTATTTGTTTTCTGTGGATTCTATAATGCCGTTGCTATCCTTGCACCGACCCCAGGTGGGCCCCTTTGAATTTTGGCGCGAGTTAAGAGGGTGGGCCCCTTTGAATTCTGGCGCGAGTTGAGAGGATGGGCCCCACAAACAGCCCAAAAACCTGAAAGACGGTTATGGTTAGTGTGCAACTGTGCACTGTATTCCATTTTTTCAGGTAAGGGTGGGACCAGAGGTTTAATTCTGGTCCGTCCAGAGGGTGTGGGTGGGTCGAGTGAGTGATGGGTCTCTTGTAGTGATGGGTTTGGTAACGGTTTTATTTTGATCATACTTTCCGTTCCACCCCTCAAAGCACATCAAATTAACTGTTTTTATGCTT
>NW_011500006.1:371076-447954 GCF_000495115.2 Populus euphratica | reverse complement strand
CTTGAATGCATTGCCTATTTATAGGCAAGAGTGAGGGTATAATGGTCATAAATTTAGAAGGAATATATGCCTAACAACTCATCCTTCACTCATACTCCATTAATTATACCAACTCATCATTCACTCATCCTCCACCAATTACAACTCATCTCCCACTCAAATCCCATTAATTATGCCACCTAATTACATGACTTTACATATAATTCCATCCCTAAAAACTCTAAATGTAATGTAATAAAAGATGCAAATGCAGGATTGTAATTCCACCCCGTATCTTATTCTCTTTTAGCCAAGGTTGTCGCCGCTAATTATTGAGTAAGCAGTCGCAGTCATGGCTGCTGCCATATCAAAGCGAGGCACAATCCTCACACCGCCTCCCTTGCAACATGAGCAGCGCCAACAATCCTTAATTTATACCATCCCCACCAGCGGTGACCTGATCTAGTGTTTTTTCCATCCAACATATAATTTTGTTTTTTAATTTTAATGATGGATTCTAGTAATATCTTAAAAATCTAGTCCGATCTGACCAGGATAATAAGAAAGATTTTTGTTTTGAAAAAATTATAAAAAAAAATAATTTTTCAAAAAATAATTTTGCATATAAACTTAATTTTTAGTTAACACCAATAATAAGTAAAATATATAATAAATAATTTTAATTGTCTAACAATAACTCTATTAACATTGTTGGGTTCCTCAAACACACATAAGCAATAAACATGATAAATTTAATATTTTTTTTAGGAGTCATGAAATTTTTCTAGATAAATTTAGGGTTGTTAAAGATTTATACAAAAATTACTTGAAAATCAGATGTTTTTCTAGGCTTTGAATAATTATTTCAAGACTGAGTTATTGTAAACCATAAATCATCCTTATTTAGTCTATGATGTTAATTCATACGAACTACCAGTGATAATTTTTCTAGATCCTTTTTTAGAGAGGGATTGTTATGTCTCTGAATGCTAAGTATTTTTCTGTGTTTTTGGTTTTCAGGTGTTTTGTATTGTACTATCTACTACACAGAAAATAAAAGATGTGACATTTTATTTACAGGGAAACCAAAAGGCCCTATAAATAAAAAAATATATTAATTTTTTCCTGAACAATATCACATGTATTATTTCATGATTTTTATTGAAGAAAGGTAAAACCCATCAATCCCCGGAGGTTGGTATACGAAATACAAAGAAAGGCGATTCTGTTTATTGAAGAAAGTCCTTTTCGGGCTAAGGTCGCCGTAGAATCTCTGCTTTTCCGTAAGGAAAGGATACAAGAGTAGGCCAAAAAGCGTTAAGCGGAGAAGGGAGAAGCTTCGTAAAGTAAAGCGGAGCTCCTAGCTGGCCCTATCTTGCACGTTCCACTAACCGCTATCACAAACTTTAGGAGAATTCTGACTCTAACTTGACAAAGAGTCAGATCGTCTATATAGACCTCAAGCTAGAAAAGACAAGAAAGCAATACGCGCGAAAAGAGAAAGTCCGAAATCATTATGTTCTCAGGGCCGAAAGCCAAGTCAAATACAGAGATCATGCCCCTTTCTATAGCGACACCTCAAAAAGGGGTGTCGCCCTTCCACTAAGCCTTCCTACCTATATTCAAATAAGTAGAAAGGCAAGTATGGAGGGGAAAGGACAAGGAAAAGATAGATTATACCACATGGCCACTATAGGAAAAGATAGACTATGCCACATGGCCGCTACAAATAAAAGAAAAGTATTATGCGAGTGATACCAATCGGACACACTTGGAAAAAAGGAATCATCAGCTAATAATACAGCTGGATCAAAGGAAAAGAAGTGAAAAAGCAGAAAGAAGTCAATGTGATAAAGCAAAAAAGGTAACGAGGCGACCGGAGGGGAGAAAAAGAAGAAAAGGGATGGCAAGCAAGTGAATGTGATACCGCCCTTCATCTTGACACTGAATCTTGATCCTAGAAGGAGAAGGCTCCCGACTAGTTCTTGCGGAGATTCCCTGGGAATTTCTTTATTTTAAGAATACGTTCGTATTTGATTCGAATTTCTCTTAGATTCCACCCGGCCAACGTCCTCGTGAGGTGAGTGAAAGACGAGGAAATGCCGATGCCATTCAACTAGCATCTCGTATGAAGTCGAAAGTTAGTAGCGTGGCCTTCCCGTGCACGCTCATCCAATGCCGACCATATGGAGTGGTTTGGCTTAAGACTTGCTCCCCATGGTGCTTTTCTATGCCCTAGGATTTCTTTCTGCATGGTCAACAAAGGCTCGGGCTCTGATATCAATAGCAGCCAGCTAGTTAGTTGTTAGAAATCTATTTAATAAAGTCTCTACCTAATTTTTTTTAGGTATATAATTCTAATTCACTATATAAATTGCATTCTCAATTCTTAGTGTCTAAAAATTATTTACAATAAAGTCATCATTGATTAATAATTCATTCTAATTTTGACTGGTACTTCTTATGTGTATAATATATTAGGTTTTCTAATAAGTTGGTGTGAATATAAATTATAATTCCAAAAAAATATGAATAAATAAATTAATTTATTACTAACTCAATAATTTATTAATTTGTATTTGAAGATTAAGTACAATGCTTAACAATGTGTCATAATTTCATAGATACTAGAAAAGTCACGAGTAATTTAATTTTATTTTTCAGTAACCAGTTTTTTAGTGTAATCGTTGTTTCTCAATCAACAATATATTGATTTAAACATTATACCATGGAGTGCTTTTATTATATTGAATTGTGTTTATTTTTAATACCATGGTCATTGATTATTAAATAAGATTTAAAAAACAAATATTATTTCACATTACGCTAGGATTTAGAATCAATACTATTTGAAAATAAATTATTTTTTTTTCTAATTCACATGGGATAATGGATCATCAATTGATTACTTAAATATCCTACTATAATTCATGTCATGCATAATACTTATTCACTTGTTACCCTCGATAAAAACAACGTATATAAAAATCAAAACATAACTTTATAGAAAATAATTATAGAAAATAATTTAGTGATTTCAAATTTAAAGATCATTTAACATGACATTCTCTATAAAATATAATTTAGTGATTTAAAATTTAAGAATCACTCATATAACCATCACGAGTCTTTTTATCAATATGAGTGATTTCTCTATATTAAATTCTCATACATGTTAGTTCAATGTATATGTCATCTGACAAGTACTTACGTATTAATTTTAGATATCTCTTATACCTCAGGTTATGAGAAAATCTCATGATCACAATAATTTTATAATGTAACTTGTAAAATAATTTTATCCCAATTACCTTATTTAAACTCCACAAATATTAATTAAATATTATATTTACTAATCAAATATTTGATAAATATTAAAAATAAATAAAATCTTTATTAAAAATCAAATACACTTACATTAACAAAACAAAATTAATACTATACATAATTGACATTAATTCAATTGATTAACTATAATTGATTAACTATAAAACATATGCACCATGTCGCCGCATTGATATAAATTAAATCCTAGTTTACACCTAGATTTTTTAATTCAACTATAAAAAATAATTATGTGACGATAATTTTATATTGAATATCCTCGGTTTGGGTTTTCATGAAAATGAAGATTTATTCAAACTAGAAATCTTAAAAGGGATTCAAATGCATCACAATTTACAACTATTGTACCAAAATCAAACAAATTTCGGGTCCTCAATTCCTTAAAAATACATCACAGCATACTTAAACAATGATAATCAAAACCATGATTAACAGCCCTAAATCAAAGGACAAAAACCAAGTAATTATAAACATGATCACATGACAGCACAAGCTGCCGGGTTCTCATCGCTGAAAGCAGTGGTGTATCGAACCTCGGTAGAGCTAGCACGTGCGAGCTGGGACACGTGTGGGTCCTCTGCATTTCTCACGTACCCAGCAGGGGCTTTCTTGTCATAAACTCCAGGTGCATAAGGGTGGGCCACCATATCATATGGCACATATGGCCATAACTCTGCCTTCTTACCCGTCCGATGTGCCACCCGTGCAACCACCTTTGATGGGTCCACATACCCAACCACTGTCACCTTGTTCGCCTTTCTTTCCACATCCACTTGCTTGACACCTTTCATTCCCTCCAAGGCTCTCTTCACTTTGCGCTCGCATCCTTCACAATCTATGCGCACCTTGACCTCCACCGTCTGATTAAATCAATCACGTAAAACATCTTAGAATGTGAACGTGGCAATCAATAAACGGACCAGTAACAGTATCGGAGAATTTTGGTGGGCCACAGGGTTTATCATGTTTCTGCCATTTCATGATAGAAGTACCGAAATGTCCTTTCTTTTGGCAGTGACTCTACTCACTTTATGAGAGCTGTCCATGTGGACATGATGATCATCTTTTCATTTTTCAAAACTCAATGGAGTGGTTTTGTTTGGACGTGTGATAAATAATGTAATTTGAAGTATAATAATATGTTAAAATAATATTTTTTATATTAGTATATTTAAAAATATAAAAAAATTCAAAAATTAATAAAATAGAATTTAATCCACGATACCAAACAGCACTTTTAATCTTCCACCTTCTAAACACGACCACATGCCTTTTCTCTCGCATGATCAACAGAATATTTCATAAAAAAGATTCAAAAAACATTGTATTGAATCTCAAAAACTATACGAGAAACAGGGATGGCCAAGAATGTTCAAAGGTTGCACCATGAAATTATCAAGGTATTCAAAGGAAACACCAAAAGAGCCATTTGAATCACATGTTCTAGCTTTAACTACATAATTTCAAGAATTCAAGGTTACTATATCGATCTAGCACCCAGAAGAGAGCAAGAAATCTTGATCTAGTCGCAACCAAGATCTGTTTTGATGGATCTATTCTATCAGTATAATCAATAATGAAGTTCCCTTCTTTAAAAAGCCTACACACAGGGTGAGAACGAAGAGTTGTAGTAGTGCTACGTACCTGCAATTGCCTGCGTTTCTTGAGCTTGGAGCTTCCACTGGAGCAATCAAAGAAATCAGACAAGTGATCAAGAGCACCCATTTCTCCTTAACTTCTCTCGATTCGTAAGAACGACAAGGATTTGAAAGACAGAAATATCTCAAGAGGCTTCAATAAGTTAGGCAATAAATGACAGACAGACACGGGTCAGTGAAGATGAAGTCCCCCGTTTAAATAAGCAACCTCGCGAAGGGACTGTTCCTTCAGAGAAATGAATCGTTGGATCTTTCTCTTTTTTGGTGTCAGTGAGCTTGTTATTGACACGTGTTCATCTACTATTTGTTTTCTGTGGATTCTATAATGCCGTTGCTATCCTTGCACCGACCCCAGGTGGGCCCTTTTGAATTTTGGCGCGAGTTACGAGGATGGGCCCCTTTGCTATCCTTGCACCGACCCCAGGTGGGCCCCTTTGAATTTTGGCGCGAGTTAAGAGGGTGGGCCCCTTTGAATTCTGGCGCGAGTTGAGAGGATGGGCCCCACAAACAGCCCAAAAACCTGAAAGACGGTTATGGTTAGTGTGCAACTGTGCACTGTATTCCATTTTTTCAGGTAAGGGTGGGACCAGAGGTTTAATTCTGGTCCGTCCAGAGGGTGTGGGTGGGTCGAGTGAGTGATGGGTCTCTTGTAGTGATGGGTTTGGTAACGGTTTTATTTTGATCATACTTTCCGTTCCATCCCTTCAAAGCACATCAAATTAACTGATTTTATGCTTTATTAATGATATTAATACAAGCATGTCAAGATTATTCAATAATATATCAAAACTCTAAATATAATCCGTGTAAAAAATAACAAGCATTGTTCAAATTATTTAATATACTTATTAAAAATATTTTATAAAATAATTGCTATCAAATTACGAAAGACCCTCCTCTGACTAGTAAATGACTAATTTAGTATGGGTGTTCGTGGTTTTAGTTTATTCCACAGAGGACACGGTATTGTTATAGGCGGAGCCTTCGTGACTAATTAATGTCTGTTCCATGACAAAAGTTGTCACCTCCCTTAGTTAATGCATCTCGTGTTCGGTCCGGACCAGATCTGTTTATGGAATATAACGAACCTTATTCAATGAGCTATGATTGAAATTTGACTAGAGATTATTGTATCATGTAGCATGTTAGGAGATTCATTATTAATTCAAGCTAATCAACTAAAAAAAAAAAACTAAAAGTACTTATTGAATTATTGGAGCATGTACGAGATTTATTATGGAATTAAACAATGATTTTGCTTGTCATTCCTCTTGATATTAGTCTTGAGACTAAAAGTAAAATGATATTTTTATAGAATTTAAATGTAATTTGAGAATTAATTAGGATAAGTTGCTATTCAACTTTACAATGCATAATAAAAATAATTTTTTATTCTTCAAGACTAAAAAAACCCCTATCAAGGGTTTTGTTTATTGTTTTATTTTAATTTACACATTAAAATAATATTTATATCCTTGGATGCTGAGAAAAAAAAATCTTGCAAATTTTTTTTTATTATTTTTATATTTTTTTGTACAATAAAATTATGTTGTTAACTTTGACTTTCAAAATTTAAAGGATGATTTTTTTAGGGTGTTTTCATTTTTGCATTATGATTGTTTTGTAATAATGATATATCCTTGGGTCTTTTTTTTTATGATTGTTTTGTAATAATGATATATCCTTGGATCTTTTTTTTTTTATTTACTTTTTAAAAATATTAATAAACCAATAAATTATGTTGACATGTATCGTGTGTGTGTCAGCACGTCAAAGTCCTTCGTGTTTTTTAAAAGACGCGTGTGGACAACTACGGTGGCAAAAAAAAACAAATTACCATCTCATTCGATGCACAAGGGTGTGGCATAGTTGTTGGGGTAGCACGATGTTTTAGAAAAACAACGGTCTAACAATAATAAAATTCTGGGTTTGATCCTTTTTTTATTTACTTTGATTTTAATGCTTTTTAAAGTTTATTTTTTTCAATTTCATTTCTTTTCACATTTAATTTAATTTTTTTTATTACAATTTGATCTTTGTTTTTTTATTAATGTTTTTTCATCCTTCACATTTATTTTATTTTATTTATTATTTTAATTCTTTTTTTTTCAAATTTTGGTTTCTTTCATTACTCTTTTTTCTATCATTTACTTTGTTTTCAATTTAATTCCTAATTAGTTTCTTTCAATTAATTTTGGTGTAAGATAAGGACCTTAGTGTTTTTTTTTATTTTCTTATAATTAAGGATTTTGCTTTGTGATTATTTATTTCTTTTACAGGTTTTTCTATTCTCATGACCTGATTTATCTATTTTTATGATTTACCTAGTTTGGGTTTGATATTTGTTTTTAAATCCTTTTTAGTATGATTTACCTAGTTTGGGTTTGATATTTTTTTTTAAATCCTTTTTAGAATTTATTTTTTTTTATCACCTGACATTTATTTATAGGGCTATGAGCTTTATGATTTGTTAAATTTTTTATTTTTTAGAGTTATCCATATCTCATATCTTGGATCACAAGTTAATTAGGTTAAGCTTTTTAGTTTAGTATAGGTCTAGAATTTAACGGTCTACAGGTTTAAGAGTTATCCATATTCTATGTTTTTTTCCATTCTTTTCCATTGTTTTATTTTTTTATTCACTTTTCATGAGATTTTTGCGGTCAATTTTAAAATAACATGGGTGATATTGCTTTTAGTGTTTTTTTGCTTTGTTAAATTTAGATTTTCTAAATGATATTTTTTAAAATTAAATTAATTAATTTTATCATCCAATCTTTATTTTTTTTAGGTTTTGAGCTCCTAGGTTGAGTCTGGATCAAGAATTTAATGGATTGTGAGTTTTAGAATTCAACTCGGATTTATAAAGTTTGTATCGTTTTAATATTTTTTTCTCCAATGAAAAATATGGTTGGTCCTGTTTTATTTTTTATTAAATTAAATTTATTGATTACATTTCTGGCATTTAATTTGAAGCAATACTTGAAAGAATTTTATTTTTTAAAATTAGTATTCTTTGCTTATTTATCTTTGTTTTCTATTAAGTTATCTCGGTATCATGTCTCGAGTTATGGATTTAGTAGATTCACTGGATTTGATTTGACCATTTTTTCATTGTTTTTTAATATTTTTAAATCCTAACTCAATAATCATAATCTTGGATTTTTTTTAATATGTATTATCTCAATATTTTTTGTGATTAAAAAAATAACAGGTCCATAGTATTGCATGAGTCACCCATCAAATAATGATCGTTTGCTTGGTTTTGTTATCAGTCCATAGTATTGCATGAGTCACCCATCAATATTTTTTGTGATCGTTTGCTTGGTTTTGTTATCGAATTTTAACAACCTTATTTAATTTTACTTTATTGATGCTTTATCTTTTTATTGATTTTTTTCTTATTCATTCATCTATATTTTTATTATAAGAGATTGACTATTATTATTTTTTTAATTATTTTTTTTATGACATCAAGTGGTGAATTTTTTTGTATTCTTAAAAATTCAATAATAATACTTGGACATCATTTTTTTACGCTATAAAAAAAATCAACCCTACTTGCAACAAAACACGAGCTATGTATCTGGTTTACTCGTGCTACTTGAATAGATAATTGAAGATCATCAAACCCCCCGAATTTATTAGCAGTGCATTGTCAACTGCTGGACAGCATTGCAGCAGCAAGTGGATGCCCATTTGGGCTCGAAGTTCCAACAATCAGCACAAGGTAGCCTGTGTCTCCCGTTGCAAACTTCAATGCAAGGGATCCTGTGTGAAAGGACTTTCATCACCGTCTTAAAAATACTTCAATTACGATTAACCAGTCAATCAAACAATGCTTTTAGTACTTCTTTCGGCCATGGATGGCAAACCAGCATGCAAGTTTTCCACTTCTTCCACACACCGACGCTGACAAGTGATAGAAGTTTTAATATTCTTCAAACATATGAAAGTTTCCAGCTCAAAGCCAGGAAAGCACGTCGTTGTATCCAAATCAACGTGTGATCTTTTTTTAATCATCGAGACTGACCAAGGCTAGGCTATGATTCGTCTGTTCGACTTTTTCTAGGTTTCGAATCTCTAACCCCTAGTCGGCTTTTGTTGTCAAGACGGAGAGTATCTAGGTTCATTTAAAAAAATATAATATCATTGAGATCCAAACTTGTATTTGCATCCTCTCGTGTCTCCATTGCATGGCCAGTAGCCGAGGCTTTTAATATACACTCACCACAAAAGTCCGAATCGATGAAACAAATACTAGAAGTCGGAGTCGGAGTACACATATTAGATATCATCGAGTTTGTTAAGAGAGAAAACATGACGTCAAAGGACATATAAGCTGAGGAAAGGATATTCCTTCTTGTAGAATAAAAGATTCCTGAATTCATGATGGAAAAAATAAGGTGAGAAAAAGAAACCGATCAGAGAAGGCAAATGGGCCTCGATTGAAGACTCGAAATTATAGCCCTATGAGGGGGGCGACTTGGACTTGTCAGAAGCAACCCATGCTGTTATTAGCTTCTTATGCCCAATAATGGGTGGTTTAATTGGAGTGCTAGCAGACTACTAGGCTAAATCAAGACCAGGAATGCTGGTTGAAAGCCCAAGCCCAGTCTTTTTCCTTGTAGTTCTGAGGACCTCATGGAAGCTGCCTTCTCCTCACTGTTCAAGCACCCCTTTCGCCACTAGGCCACAAATACATCAATGTGGACAGAGACATGACAGGCCCCGAAGGATCTTAACAATTTCCTTCTCATCCTATCTTTTTTTAATTTCAACTTTGAACTTTGAATATTCTGTGACATGCGTAAAGCCCCACGACCACACTGTTCATAGTCTAAGATGGATGACGAAATACGATACGTTATTTATGAAAAAGTTCGAGACATACCTGTCCAAAAGTAGACAGACCCGTTACGACCTCGCACACACATACCGAGCATGATAAAATCTAGAAAAATAAGAGTGGTCAAAACTCAAAACTGTCTTGTTATTAAAAAGTGATAGCCGGGCCATGTTGATCAAGGAAGCGATAAGCAGCTTCGAGGAAGCAAGAACAAGTCAAATTTGGTTTGGCAAAGCAGATTTTGCTTTAAAGAAAAGCTACAATGATGGATACATGTACTGTCGATAACAAGAAATTTAGGGGTCAAAGTCGCACGAGAAGCACTGAGGCCTTCTCTTTTTCCCTTCTGTATCAGTGTGGAGGCATTGAAAATAGACCAGAATTTAAAGAAAGTATGGGAGGCTCTCTCCACATACAAGCTTCACATGACCTTCGTGTGTCGGTCGACGAACACTGTAGAAGGTGAAATTTCCTGGCACAGGCAGCATTAATCGACACTTTATGGAAAAAGAGAGCACTGGACATGCTGAGGAAGCAAATGAGAGGTGCCATTGTGAACCCTACATAGCAACAAATAAAGCTTCCTCGATAATTTATATTAAATTATAAATTTATACAACAAATTTGTTTAAAAAAAATTATAAAATAAATAAACATTTTTATTATAGAAATATAAAAAAATTTAACATTTTAAAATTATATTCAAATAAAAAAATAGATTTACTTATTTAAGATGGAGAATCCTTAATTAAATTTATATCATAACACAATGTTTGACAAACCAAATATTCCAATAACAAAAAAAAAAAATTAGAAAGTTGAGTAAGAATCCTTAATTAAATTTATATCATAACATGTTGGCAAACCAAATATTCCAATAACAAAAAGAAAAAATTAGAAAGTTGAGTGGTATTGAAAATGAGAGGAGAGGGGGAGGGGTGGTTGTTTGTTGCATGAAAAATTATACAAAGAAAAAGTAGAATTCAAAGAAGGAAAAAGGATGGTCAGATACTATAAGAAAAAGTAGAATTCAAAGAAGGAAAAAGGATGGTCAAATACTATATCATAAATTAAATATTACTAACGAATTTATTCCGATGATAAGTCAATAATTCTGTTGATAGAAATATTACATCATTATACAATTTTTTTCCTTAAATCTCATTATAATATTGTCTTTAGTGTCGTTAAAATATACCAATGTATGTTTTTTGTTGGGATATTTACAGACAAATTTTACGGTCAAGCTAATTCTGTTGATAATGTTGTTTGTAAAATTTACACGTCACTGTATTATTTGGTTATTTTATTCCTTCATTTTTCATTGCGATTCCCTTGATATATATATCACAAGAATATTTCTGTCAGTATTTACTGATAAATCTAAAAATAAAAAATTCAATCGATAAGTATCACGGTGAAAAAATTTAATTGGTAGCTCCATTTAAATTTTTTAATTTTTTGGTAGTGTAACAAGTCTTCTCATGTTGGGTATTTTTTTCAGATTTTCAAACTATAAACAAAGTTTTTTATTTTGGATTTTCCTAATAAAAAATAAAAATAAAAATAGCAGTTTTTGTGTCGGACATAGAAAAAGTATTTTGTTTGATATTGAAGAATTTTGACTGTGATATATATATATATATATATATATATATATTTCAATTTTATTTTTTATATGCTTTTATTTAATCCTTGATTAGCTTGTTGTTTATTTTTGAAAAGTAAGATTTTGATTAATATCTTAGTTTTAGACTTTTAGCATACATCAGCTTGTTTTCAATTAGAGAAATGCATATTTTTATGTAAATTTAATATCGATACGTGGAAATTTTCTTAAACTTACTACTTAATCAAAGAATTTTTAAAAGTCGACCGACTTCCTCTAAGATCTGACGATTAAGTTGATAAATTTTCCAAAAACATTATCTTCGGAACCTCCTCAAGTCTACTTTCGAGAGAAAGTGCCTGCCACATATAGTATGCTGAGATGGTGGCCCATTCTCCCATCCTCAAGCCGTCTTAGCTGGCAAAGAATTCAAAACATAGTATTACATGTTATCGAGCAATTTGTTTAGTCAAAGGGCCGAGATAACTTCTACAAACAGCGCTGGTTAGAATTAGATAGAGGCAATAAAGTATCATGGCGGCCTGTTTCAGAAATCGATTAAAAAGATAATCATGCATGCACTGGATCATAGCGTACGATTCTCTAGGCATCAAAAGACAAACTCAGAGGGGCGCGATTTTAGCTGCCATGCACCACAAAGGAAGTTTAATTAATTATAATCACACGAAAAATAGTGCACGGACAGGAATAATTTATCCAGCGTGCTGTCATGAATTGTTAGTTTCAAATTTAATGCAAACATAATCTCCAATCTTAGCTAATCATGTATAATAATAGATCAATGGGCAGCTGAATTGATGAGGTTTTAAGTTTATATTTTAATAATTATAAATTATAAATTTTTAAAATTATTAAATAACTCTAAAATCAATAAAATTAGTTGTCAAATAATTATGTTAATTACAAAAAAAAATGTCAAATAATTATGTTAATTACAAAAAAAGAAAAGAAGAAGTATAGTAATAGTATTATATGCACGATACATGGTTATGCCCGTGAAGTGGCTCCCCACTACAGAAGAGATCCGAACCTAGGTAAATTAAATACTAGTATTTTACATAGCAGCCTGCGATACAGAATCATGCGTTACTGTATCTTCATGCATGTTTCCTCATCTTCACATACGATCCCGCGCATCGGATAGCTGCTGGTGCTGCTGCGCAGACAGAGACAAAAAAATGGTACCAGTTGTTTCTGAACATGCTCTAAGACCATGCACCATCCCCTCAACAACGCTTTCCCAGTCAAGTCCGTGTATGGCTAGCCCTCTGCGTCCCCATTTTGCCCATGGAAGGGATCCAAGCGGTCCTCGGACCACAGCTAGCCTCGCCCATACAGAGTCATACATTGGGGCACAAAAGGTCTCGCTCGGGATGGGGTCAGACTTTATGATTGTCTCGGTGGGTCTTCGATTTAATTAGTGGAGTAGAAGACCATCCACTCAGCTTTCAAATGCTTGACAATAAATATTTCCCTCTGAACAGTTTGTGCTCGGTCTCTTTCAAAAGCCTACCCATGTATGAGCAATCCGAGGACCCAGGGGGTAGAACCTAGAAACATAATTATAGCAAGAATTTAAGAATGGGAAATCCTTTACTCATCGTTGATGGTATTCGACCGTTTTATAAATCTGTTGATCGAGTTCGGTCGGCAGGTGAAGGGTCTTTCTGGTAGGGTTTTTAAAGTCTTCGAAAGAAATTTCAAGAAAAATATGATTTATAATCGTTCGTACATTTTTATCATGCACGAAAGGGGGGAATGTGTATCTGGTTCGGTATCAGTGACGCGACAACACCTAATGGTGGATAACTACAGCCCAGGAATAACGAGTGAGTTTTTTTTAAAAAAAAAAACTATTTTTTTATTTTAAGAAACATTAAAAATATTATGTTTTAGATTTATTTTTTTGATAGTTTTGATCAAAAGTAAAAAAAAAAATATATTTTTGAAAAACACTAACTAAATGCTAGTATAGAAACTGAGTAGTTGGAAAACTACGGTTTGGTGCCAGAATTATTACACTCCTCCGGAATTGGACCCCGCCAGGCCCTCCATCCTCCAGAATTGGACACCGCCATGCACCCCCCAGATTGGCGCCCCGCCATGCCCTCCATGGCTTCTGATGAACCACACACACATACAAACCTGCAGTTTTTAACCGCTACATACCACTGTCGAATTTTATCGTCTTTGCTCCAGGTTAAATTATTATTTTTTTTAAAAAAGAGAAAATTATTATTTAAAAAAAAAGAGAATGGAGATTTTTTAGTATTAATGAAGCAATTTAATCTGGAAGATGCCAACCCAACTCTATATATAGTTTAAATTTTGAATTAAATCAAGTAAAAACTAATTCAAAATAAATTATTTAATTTAATAAGTATAAAGATAATTTAGATAATCAACAAAAACATAATATATATTTAAAAAAAAATTCAGAGCAATAATTTTTATATATATAGAGACTATGCAAAATTGTATTGATATTAATCACTCTACAATCTAGGTTAAAGATTTTAATATATTTAATAACTTTATTTTTTTATAAATTATTTTTATTTAATTTTATGATAATGTTAAATATTTTTAAAATCGAGCATCAACTCTAAAAAAAAAATATTTATTTGAGATCATGATATCTTTATAAAAAATAAAAAAATAAACTATAAATTTCATTTCTCAACCAATTTATTGAATAAGAATGAACAAAAAATAATTAGAAAATTCAAGGATCAAAAACTAAAAAATATATATATAAGGTTTCAAGGGTAAATCCACCAAACCTGTGAATTGAGTAAGTTAGGTCAATATATCAAACCCGTAAATTAAGTAATGAACTTTATTGGGATTAATAACTTATTTTTTTCTCTAAATTATTGGTTATTTAACTATATGATAATAAAAATAAATAATAAGAAAATTAAACATTAAACCAATGCTGAGATTTTTTTTTTTAAGATACAATAATTTTATAAAAAATAAAATAAAATAAATTTTGAAACTCAATTTTAAATCTGTCTAATGATGAAATAAAAAAATAAATTTATTATGAAATCAATTCCCAATATAATAGTTGTTTTTTAAAGTATTTTTATTTAAAAATTTATTAAAATAATATTTATTTTTTAAACATATTATTTTTAACATTAGTACATTAAAACAATATAAAAATATAAAAAAATTTGAAGCAAAGAAAGAAATGATTTTTTTAGAAGCGCTTTTAAAATGTAAAAATAAACAGGTTTTTTAATTGTTTAGGAATACGGTCGCAGTGTATTTGTCAAAAATCTAATTTTTTTTATGTTTTTGAATTGTTTTAATATATTAATATAAAAAATATATTTTAAAAAAAATACTTAAATACATTTCAAAACAAAACATATTTTAAAAAATCATTATTACCCTACTCCAGTAACAAACATTAACGGTTTGTTTTTAAGTTTTAAAAATATTTTTGAAAAAAATTATTTTTTATTTATTTTAAATTAATATATTTTTAGTGTTTTTAAATTATTTTGATGTTAAAAATAATTTTAAAAAATAAAAAAATTATTATCATATATTTTAATATAAAAAATTATTTAAAAATAAAAAACAACACTGATAAACACGCGGCATATGAGGCCCTATTGTTTGGATATTATATATCATTCAAAGATTTAATTCGTTCCTTGTTACATGTCCAATGAAGGATAAAAGAAAGTTTCTTGTTCATTACGGAGGGCACAATTGGTATCACAAAAGGGAGCTGGGTTCTTTTATTATCTTCAAGAGATTATAGAAAATTGATAGTTTTGATCAAAAGTAAAAAAAAAATATATATATATATTTGAAAAACACTAACTAGATGCTAGTATAGAAACTGAGTAGTTGGAAAACTCTGGTTTGGTGCCAGAATTATTACACTCCTCCGGAATTGGACCCCGCCATGCCCTCCATCCTCCAGAATTGGACACCGCCATGCCCTCCATGGCTTCTGATGAACCACACACACATACAAACCTGCAGTTTTTAACCGCTACATACCACTGTCGAATTTTATCGTCTTTGCTCCAGGTTAAATTATTATTTTTTTTAAAAAAGAGAAAATTATTATTTAAAAAAAAAGAGAATGGAGATTTTTTAGTATTAATGAAGCAATTTAATCTGGAAGATGCCAACCCAACTCTATATATAGTTTAAATTTTGAATTAAATCACATAAAAACTAATTCAAACTAAATTAATTAATTTAATAAGTATAAAGATAATTTAGATAATCAACAAAAACATAACATATATTTTAAAAAAAACTCTAGAACAATAATTTTTTTATATATTGAGACTATGCCAAATTATATCAATATTAACTTTGTTTTTTTATAAATTATTTTTGTTTAATTTTATGATAATGTTAGTTGCTTTCAAAATCAAGTATCAACTCTAAAAAATACATTTATTTGAGATTATGATATCTTTATAGAAAATAAAAAAAACCATAAATTTCATTTCTCAACCAATCTATTGAATAATAGTGAAACAAAAAATAATTAGAAAATTCAAGGATCAAAAACTAAAATATATATATATATAAGGTTTGAAGGGCAAACCCGCCAAACCTATAAATTGAGTAACCTAGATTAACATATCAAACTCGTAAATTGAATAATGGACTTTATTGTGATTAATAACTTGTTGTTTTTCTCTAAACTATTAGTTATTTAACTATATGGTAATAAAAGTAGATAATAACAAAATTAAACATTAAACCAATACTGAGATTTTTTTTAAGACTATGATAACCTTATAAAAAATAAACAAAATAAATTTTGAAACTCAATTTTCAATCTGTCCAATATTAAATAATAAAATAAAAAAAATTATAATGGACAGTTTCATAAAAAAAAAAAAATTGTTATGAAATTAATTCCCAATATAATAGTTGTTTTTTAAAATATTTTTATGTAGAAATATATTAAAATAATATTTATTTTTTAAACATATTATTTTTAATATTAGTACATTAAAATGATATAAAAATATAAAAACAATTTGAAGCAAAGAAAGAAATAATTTTTTTTAAAAGCGCTTTTAAAATGTAAAAATAAACAAGTTTCTTAATTGTTTAGCAACACGGTCAGCAATGTATTTATCAAAAATCTAATTTTTTCTATGTTTTTGAATTGTTTCAATGTATTAATATATAAAATATATTTTTTAAAAATATTGAAATACATTTCAAAACAAAAAATATTTTAAAAAACCATCATTACTCTGCCTTAGTAACAAACATTAACTGTTTATTTCTGAGTTTCAAAAATGTTTTTAAAAAAATTTAAAAGTTTTTTATTTTTTATTTACTTTAAATTGATATGTTTTTAGTGTTTTTAAATTATTTTAATGTGCTGATATCAAAAATAAATTATTTTTTTAAAATATTATCATATATTTTAATATAAAAAAATAAAAAACAATCACGCAACCACAATCATACGAGACCCTATTGTTTGGATATTAAATATTATTAAAAGATTTAATTCGTTCCTTGTTATATGTCCAATGAAGGATAAAAGAAAGTTCCTTGTTCATCACGGAGGCCGTAATTGGTATCACAAAAGGGAGTTGCTTTCTTTTATTATCTTCGAGAGATTATAGACAACAATTATCAACACAATAATAATAAAAACGAGTATCAAACTACGTACGTATATATCAGTGACGAAAATGTTAAATTTACAACTTTTATTTCTTTAAATTATTGAAGTGAATCATATAATTAAAATATGCATAAGCTATTAAGAAAATATTTGTTGTCCCCATCAGGGATCGAGGATGGTTTGCATTAAAATAAGGCACGAGCAAATAGGTCATATATATATATATATATGTTTATAGATAATGTTCTATATATTACTTGTCAATCTCGAATGTATTGTAGAACATAATATAAAATTCAATATCATAGCTGACATGAGTATTTATTTATATAAAGAAAGTGCTGGGATCGGTTGCCTTTACCCTAGATGTCCTCTCGGGCTGCATGCATTTTCCTGTGAGAGATTGAAGGCCGCATGGTAACATTGTTCACAGCAACCACTCAACCACTCGAGCGTTAAAAGTCCTAAGACCTGAAGTCACGCTCCAGGTCACCCTGGGAAGCACGATCGTGTAATTTGAGAAATTGCTTAATCATGGGGTCAAGACCTTTGATTCTATCTTTAATCATGAACAACAAGCCGATGTTTACACGCTTAAGGTCATGGCGTGTTTGTTAAAAATTACCAGCTCGTCAATGGAATAGTAGAATCACTTTACATTATGTCAAATAAGTTTGTCTAAGGGCACTAAATTAAGCGTTAATAACCATGTTTTTCTAAAGTAACGAATGTTAAATCATTATCATCATGAAAAGAAATTTAGGGCACCTAAGATTTCCACACGTTTTCTTTGAATCCCACCACACAAGCAATGAGACAAGACTTCGGTGGGGTTGCCCTATTATGGGAACCAGGACCCCGATGCATCCATGTCACTCTGCCAGAAAAAAAAGAGAGAGTAGTAGTTGAGAAGGTGTAGCAGAAACCTTGCACCATATACGACACATCTTTAATAATACTACTACAGTGCCTAGTCAATGGGGCTCGAGAGGTGGGGGTCGTGCTGTGTTGATGTCTTCACAGATTCACATGGTTTGCACCGTTGGTTCCACATGAAAGTGCCCGAGCAAGGAAGCGACTCACTAGGGTCATAGTAGGTGGGCAGTACATGGGTCCACGCTCACCATACATGCTTTGTTTCCCTGTGTGCTCCTATCAGCCTCTTATCAAGAGCGAATGGAAACTATGTTTTCAAGAAAAAAGATCGATGACGATCTTGTTGCAATGCAACCATTCAAGAAAGACATGGGGAACTGTGGACAGGATTTTTATTTTATTTCTTCCACGGACTTTTAGGCCTTCATAATCTTGTTGACATGGACAAATTTCCGTGATTCTGGATTTGATCCTCCTCTTCGTACAAGATCATCTCTGGGAAGAGTCCACGTCTTAAATAAACTAGTTAACGCCAATGACTCAAATGGCGAGTCCCAGAATTTGGTTTGTTGCTTTTAAGTCGTAGCTGAAATGCTTGAATCTTTGGCAGGATTTAAGTTTTTGAAGGTATTAAAGACCTCAACAAATATAATTTGAGCTAATAATTAGTGGAACAAAATTGTCTGATTGGCTATTAGTACAGTAAATCATTAATGGCCGATTTAATTAACCCCTGCAATTTGGTAGGTGGGATTTTCATAAAGCATGCTCGAGCTTTAAATTCTCAATAATAAGAGTCTCACTGAGAATTCTTCCATCACGATCGCACAACGTTTCGAAGAATCCTCAATCTAGTTAGGAAACAAATAGACATAAACCGCGTTGAGAGATAATGGAAAAATAATACAAACCAGTCATCCTTTTCTACAGATAATTCCAACCAGCCCCCCAAGATTATAAGATTAAGCCAAATAGCTACGAGATTAATTTATAGTCTCGATCCCTTGTAGTTTTCTAAAGTGCTCGGTGTGATAAGGAGGGTAGTGGGAGCCCGGACTCAATCGTGGGAGACACGGACACACAAGCCGTCGTTATATTCTCGGCAATACAAGCAGTAAAAGAGAATGTTTATCACATGGTCAGATCAACCCTTTAATCAAAATCTTCGAGAGAGCAAGTAGTGGGCTCCCTCTGTAGAATACAGAATTTCCTCCCAAGCAAAACAACCCGTTTCATAACAAAAACTATAGGAACTAAAACTAATTTGCTGCCCATAATTAACACAAAGAAGGGAAACTGCCATCAGAATTAGCATTCATTGCTCATGGTTTTGATGTATTGGTGAAACATGATGTGGGCTGCATTACCTGGTTCCACCTGTCTAAAGAATGATTCAACAGCTTGAAAACCTCAACACTTTGCCCACTAAACGCCCTGCCCGAATCAGTGCCAAAAATATTTCCAAGTCATGTTTCACAAAAAAAAATAAGAAGTGGCAAGGATTTATACTCCCAAAAAAGCAAATAAAGAAATCATATTCTTCAGGCTTTCCTAATGACCAAACTGACAGATCCCTCCGACCCCTCCGACCCACAATAAAAACTGACCTATTCAGAGTCATACGCAAACTGACAAGTCTCTCTGATCCCTCCTATCCCTTCTCTTCACTATAATAACTGACCTGTTCAGATTCACACACACACACACACACCTTGGAATTGAATTTTCCTATTCTTTCTTGCCCACCTTTTTTTTCCCCTTTTTTTGTGTTATATTTACTCAAAACCAAACAAACACCCCCTCTGAAATCTCTGACCCGATAGTTTAGTCACAAAATCTGCATGTGTACGTCGTTTCTTTAAAGACCCTTTAATAATAATATATGGGTTTATGCGTATAATAGTAGAGGTAGACCTTGTATAAAAAAAGAAAAAACAGGCATCCTAGGGCAGTCTCTTTTCCCTTTTTCCAAGTCTTAGCAGTTACTTTTATCGTATCTCTTTCTATTATTATCACAAATCACCTCCTATATATAGATTCACCCTTCCATTTATTTTCCTGTCCCTTGTTGTCACGGAGCAGAGATCAGGAAGAACTTAAAGTCTTGGCTTTCGAGAATCCCAATTCATTTCAAGAACTCTATTATTTGGTCTCGGGGTTTTGATAGGGATCAGGATTGGTTTTGTGGTTATAGAAGAATGGCAATACAAGCACAGTTTCCATATTGTGGAGGGTCACAGGATTTGATGGATTATGGGTGTGGAGGTTTGAATCAGTACTTCAATGTTCAGCAACAAAAACAGCAGCAGCAGCAGCAGCAATGCAACATGCATCAGCTACTAAATTATCAGCTTCAGAGGAATCAAAATCTTTTCTTTGACAATACTCTTGCTTCTGCTTCGAAAAACAACAACAGTGATCATCTTTCAATGGGTATCATGGCCTCCTATGATGAGAAGCAAAGACAAGAGATTGATCACTATATCAGACTGCAGGTATGGCCGCATACCAAAATTTTTTTGTGCAGTCTCATCGTTATTTTTGTGTTATTTTAATTTTAGACTGATCATTTTTTTTCGTTTGTCAAAACAGGACGAGAGACTGAGATTGGTGTTACAAGAGCAAAAAAGGCAGCAGCTTTCGTTATTGTTAAAGAAAGTAGAATCAAAGGCCCTGCCGATATTGAAACAAAAGGATGAAGAAATAGCACAGGCAGCTAAAAGAACGGTGGAGCTTGAAGATTTCTTGAAGAAATTAGAGTTCGAGAATCAAACATGGCAAAGAATGGCTCAAGAAAATGAAGCCAAAGTTATTTCTCTCAACAACACAATTGAACAACTGAGAGAAAATGCATCAAGTTGTTTTAACAATGGGGCAGAAGATGCAGAGTCTTGCTGCGATGTTAGCAGAGAAGAGGAATGGTTTCTTGATGACGCTGATGATACGGCAAGAAAGATGGTGATGGTATGCAAAGTATGTAATTCTAGGAATTCGTGTATTTTGTTCCTTCCTTGTAGGCACCTTTGCTCTTGTAAAGCTTGTGATGCCTGTCTTGATGCTTGTCCAGTGTGTCAAACACCAAAGAAGGCTAGTATTGAGGCTTTAATGGTTTAGATTCTCAAGAAATTTTCCGGGAAAAGTGAAAGTGAGATAGTAAAAGAACGGGAAAGGGATCGAGAATTGATGACTTGTTGTGCATTTACTCCTTACTAGGGGGGTATTGGATTTTCTTTTTCTTTTTCTGTTCAATCTCTTTAGTTATTTTTTCTTTTGCCTCTTTAGGGCCTTGACCCTTATGTGTTCATAATTGTACTTTAAACGAGTAGCAAGAAATCAATCAAACATATCGGACACGATTACAGGACAAGGGAGAGCATCTTCTCCTTTCTTTTGAAGGATTCATTACTTTTGTACTCCTCGGGGTTCAATTGCTTTTGTCTGTTTGATTGGATTATTCACACCTAAAGATTTTTCGCGAATTGCCTTGGCAGAGGCAGTGACAAGAGAGAGATTGAAAGCAATGTCCGGTTCTCGCTAGCCTATCTGTGTATCTGTATCGTGTTGTTGGAAAACTTAAGATTTGAGGATAGATGAAGTCATTTCAACAACATTTGTCTAATTTTATAGTTCCAGTTTTATTTTAATAATATAAATAATTTTATAATCAATTAAAATGAGAATCTCTTGAAAATTCATATATTATATAATTTGTCTCAGAATTGAAGAATTAAAAATTAATTTCCTAACACCTTTCTTTCTTGAAATAAGGTTTTTTTTTTTAAATAGAACAATTGGGGTGAAAAATATATTTTCACTAATTTATATGGAGTTAACATAAACTAATTCTTGTGGTGAAAGTTCTGTATCAATAAACAGTACTTTCTTAATTTTTCCCCTACAAGAAAAGCCATTGATATGAAAATTGATGAGTAATATGATCTTTTTAAAAACATATGAAAAAAAAAGATGGAAGTAATTAGAGTAATATAAGACACAAAATTAACTGAATTTTATTCTTTTTCAAATATATAAATTCAATTTATTTATCAATTAAATTCATATTAAATATTATAATTAAATTAAATTACAATAGAAAATTGATTTCAAACAACCTATAAATTACTAAACTAGCGTACGAGGAAACAAAAATAAAGCTTCCTTTTATAAAATTAATTTTCTTAACTATAATTTAACAAGGGTCAATTTTGATATTTAATTAGATTTTTTATAAAAATAATTTATTTTAATTTTATCATTCAGTATTTAATAATAAATCATTAAATTGTTATTTTAATTTTATCATTCAATATTTAATAATAAATTATTAAATTAATATGAATTGATATAATTTGTTTAATTTTTTAATTTAATATTAAGTTATTTTATAATAAATTATTCATGTTATATTGTAACATATAATCATTGATTTTAACAGGGGAAAAAAAATCAAGTGGGACGGAGAGCGGCACAGATCTAGTAAATACTGTAGTTTTGAGGCCCTGCAAATCAAGTCAATCAGACTACACGTGTTCACACCTCATATGTGCAGTGAGAATACATTATATTATACTGTATGTAGACAGGAAGTCTACGACTGATTATCTGGGATTCTTTGATCCTATCATGCCTTCGTTCTGAAAAGCTGTATTTCCTCCCTGTATTTGAACCTAACAGCTCTACAAGCTCCGGAGGCTCCGTTTCAAGATTGTTAGCCTTTAAAAAAGTAAAAAGGCCACCGATCTACTCTTTCCTTTAACAGTGCAATTCTGTTAATTATTCAAAGGATAAATTATAATGTCCCTGAGAGTCCGAGGCCATTATTGCACTTTTGGAACTATGCGTGATACATGAAATTTTTTATTTATTTTTTCAAGACAAGTTTGATATATTGGTATTAAAAATAGTTTTTTTAAAATAATAATAAAATATTATTTTAATATATTTTTAAATAAAAAATACTTTGAAAAACAACCATTATTGCATTTTAAAAAAAAACTCTTTAATATCTCCTTTAATATATTTTTAAATAAAAAATACTTTGAAAAAAAATTATTTAAAAAAAAAACTCTTTAATATCTCATAGTTTATGCTAATTGCTATTTTTGTTAGCTATATAATTTTTGCTTTTTATCTAACCTGCATTTTAGACTCGATTATGTAGAAATGAAAGTAATATGTTCTTTTATCAATGAAGATTTGCTTTTCATTTGTTTTTGAAAAAAAAATATATATATTTCATAATAGTCTTTATCAAACATGTATATTTTTGAAATTATTTATTTACACCACAACAATGTGAATGCCAAGCCCACACTGGATAATTTTAGTATGTACCAAATGGCAATTATGATTTTACAGGGGTAAATTATTCATGGCAGTCCAGAATCACGCCTTGTTTTGTGGCCTAATAAGTCTGGTTAATTAAAAAAAGAGCCTAATTAGTCAACTTAAGACCATATTATCTTTTATTCCACGCAAGTCATTAGGTTATTTTGCATCCATCTCTCCTTTTTACTGGGTAGGAGAATCATTGTTACCGTGTTCACAACTCATTGTGAAGTTGATGAGATCACAAGCAAGAAATCATCATATATAAACTTTTATCTAAATCATGAGGTATTTGTAACTATAGTAGTGATTATTTTTTAAAAATTATTTTGAATATTAACCTATCAAAACAATATAAAAACAGAAAAAAATTAATTAAAAATTAAAAAAATTATTTTTTTCAAAAACACTCCTGAAACACCACCATCCTAACCCTCTTCTGCGTTGCTCCTGGAGATCAAGATGATGCCATAACGCCATCTACCATTGTAAGAACTAACTTGTATTGTGACATGATCGTACGTAGAAGGAAAACGCTATCTCCATGCTAACTAAAACCCTAATCAAGCAACTAGACACGGGTAATAAATAACAAGTATATATTGCACAGAACTATTTTGACGGTCTATAAGATTTAACAGACAAACAGTTATAAAACTTGAATTAGGAAAGAAAATCGTTTGAAGATCATGATTTCAATAAACTAGTTCGAAAACACAGCAAGATACTTGAAGTGATGGTGTCCTGTTGTACTAGCATGGGGAACACATGCAAGTAATCTTTCCCATACGTAAATCAACCATGCGAGAGAGACGAGTCGATTAAGACTTGATTAATTAACGTTGAAACTTCTTTCCGACAGGTTTGCACTTGAGTACCACGTCTAATTAACCATTAACGTTTGTTGGCATTACCGCTTTAATTTATTATAATCATGATTATTCCAGGCTTCTCAGAAAAGTCAGTGGGGGGCTTCAATGGCAGTTTTGTAATTGTACATGTCTCCTCGTACGGTGGCCCCTTCCGTATTTCCCGCCTGATTATTGTGGCCGTACAGTTCTTCTTCTAGATTTTCTTCCCCACCACCCCTTTTTTTTTTTGATGCGGTGAATTGTATTGACAGAGCCTGTTTGTTTATGGGTTGTCGTTAGTGTTTGAAAAAAAATGCAGGAGTTAAATATTTGGTAAAGAAAAAAACAGTATACCCATTGTTTTCTCCTTGCAACGCAGGGTGAAAAGAAACAGTTAAGGCATATTCCTGTAGAGGTAAAAAAAATATTTTATAAAAAATATTTTTAATTAAAATTTGTTTGATATTTATATATATTTAGTTAAAATTATGATCGAAATTGATATTAAATAAAAAATAATTTAATATATTTGGTTAATAATACTTTTCAATTTATAACTTTAAAAAATACATGTTAATGTTGATGATTTTTAATTGAAATATTGTAGATATAACTACTGTTATTACGTCATGAAATAAATACTATTTTATATAAAATAATTTTTATTGTTCTATTAAACTATCTACAATTCAATCACATATGAAATACATTCGACAATAACTACAGTTTTCTTAATTTTTTAAGCGTGCAACAACATCAGGTAAAATATAATCAGGAATAAAGTTGGGATTGATATCAAATTTTGCAAATATTATATCATCAAGTGATCTTTATCTAAGATATGTAGTGATACTTTATAATATTAAACACTAGTTTTTCAAATAAAACACAATTAAAATACAATAAAAAATAAATTTTATTTTTATTTTACCAGATTGGACCCAGTTCAATGCATTTAGCTCTAGATCAGACCAATAAACACTAGTTTTTTTATATAATAAAACACAATTATAAAAATAAAAAATAAAATAAATTTTTTTAATTTTACTGGGCCAGACCTAATTCAATATATTTAATTTTAGATCGGATCCGATCAAGTCCAGCTAGAATAGTAGAGTCACTCTCCACTCCACAAAAAGAAAAGAAAAGAAGCATTGAGCTGCTTTTAACAACCCTAGATTTCAAATGCAAGTAATGGTGAGGGTCTATGAATAGTAATATACGTTTCACATATTACCAAACAATATTTTTTTTGTGGGTTCCTTCAACAGCAAACGCAACCACAGAAATTAACGGTCACTAAATCATTCTCCACTATTCACTTAAGGGAACAGTGGAGTCACCCTTCATTGTTTTGACTGGACCAAGTCTAATTCAAAGCTAAATGCATTGAACCGGGTCCGACCTAGTAAAATAAAATATTTTTTTTAATTATGTTTTATTTAAAAAATTAGCGTTGAACATTATTTAATGACACTAATGATAAATTAGACGGAGGTCGCAGTTCTAATTTTATTCATGATGATATTTTACCTGATGTTATTGCGCACTTAAGAAACTAAGGAAACTGTAATCCTTGTTGGATGTATGTATTTCATACGTGATGAAATTATAGATAGTTTAATGAAATAATGAAAAATATTTTATATAAATTATTATTTGTTTCATGATATAATAACAGTAGTTAAATCTATAATATTTAAATTAAAAACTATCAATATTGATATATATATTCTTTGAAATTATTTACAAATTCAATTTGAAAATAATTCTTAACCAAACATATCAAATTATTTTTCTATTAAACCTCAATTTCAGTTATAATTTTAACTAAATATATATAAATATCAAACCAACCTTAATCAAAAGAACTATTTATAAAACAACTGTTTTCAAACCATAACCACAAAAACTACTACAATACTAAATACACGTTATACATTTGTCCCATTTGATTATTTTTTTTGGTGTGCCCATTCCTTGGTTGATGAAATAAAAGTTGAGTTGTTTTGATTAAGGTAATCTTTGTGAATGTTGTTTAGTGGTGTTGAGAACATTTTAATGTTTTTTCAGTTTTGAATTATTGATTTTGAATTTTGAATTTTTTTGATATGTTGATATTAAAAATAAATTTTAAAAGATAAAAAAATAATTTTAATATATTTCTAAGCAAAGGACACTTTAAAAAACAATATTTACTACACTCTCAAACAAACCCTAAATGATGAAGTTAATTATAATTTAGTGCTTACAATTTATTACTGGATTATTATTCATGCTATGTCGTGGGCTAGATTAATTTGTTTCAGCATGAGAAAAATAATCATGTGTTGTTAGTGTATTTTTTATATGTATAAAAAATAACTATATAGAGATTGACCTAAAATGACCTCGACTACTTAATATATTCAAAGACAATATAATGACCGATTAAGATATAATTTCACTTTAAAAAAATTAAGATAATATTATTTTTTAAAAACTAAAATGACAGTATATTTGATTTATTCAGATCAACTTGGGTTAATTTTTCAAATTCGTTATCCAGGTTATAAGACCTTAATAACCTTATATAAGCAAATAATATATATATATATATATATATAAACTCAATTCTTAATTAATATAGATCTTGAATGCTGAAATTGAAAACAAAATTCAACTAAAAAAAGTCAAGGCAACTCGAGTTAATCTGCTAAACATGGATCATAAGACCAATAGAACTTTGTATAAAATAAAAAAATCATGAAACTTAATTTTTAATTAATCCAATGTTAAATAGTAGTTATTTTTAAGAAAAAATACATAAAAACCACTTGGGTTAACTTAGTCAACCAACCAAATATGTGGTCTAAATCATACAACCAAAATAATCTCATAAAATACAAATAAAAATAAATAAAGTATTCAGTCTAATTCTTAATCAATCTAATATTGTATGATGAAATTAAAAAATATTCAACTAAAAAAAAAAACCTAAGTCAACTAACCTAACTCGCTACCCGAATCATAAGACCTAGTTACCCTATAAGGCCAATAATGAAAATATAAATTTTAATTCTCAATCAACTTAATTTGTAATGATTAAATTAAAAAATAAAATAAAAAATAACTTAAAAAAATAACTCGAGTTAACCTTGGTTAAACTGCAATATTCAGCTCAAAAGACCAGAATAACTACATTGAAAATGAATAAAAAAGATTATAAATTCCAACTCCTAATTAACTTAATACTAAATGATGAAATTGAAAAAATAATATTTAAATAATAGACAAAAAAAGGATCAGAGTCAAATCGATTAACCCATAAAACTCGTGACTCAAGTCACGAGATCAAAATAATTTTATATAAAAAAAACATAATATTTAAATAATAGACAAAAAAAGGATTAGAGTCAAATCGATTAACCTATAAAACTCGTGACTCAAGTCATGAGATCAAAATAATTTTATATAAAAAAAAACTTATAAATTTCAATTACCAATCAATCCATAGTTAAAAAAAACAAAATTAAAAAAACATTATACAAAAAATAACTCGAGTTAACAAGTTTAACTCAGGAAATAGATCAAGTGACTGAGATGACTTTATCAAAAATAAATAAATAAAAATATAAAGTTTGATTCTCAATTAATTTAATTTTAAAGGATAAAATAAAAAAATATTACAAAATCAATAAAAAATAACCCAAGTCAATATGATTAACTTGTAAAACTTGTAATTCGGATCATGAGACTATGATAACTATATAGAAAGTAGATTGAAATCAATTATAGAACTCTATACCTAATAAACTTAATATTAAATAATAAAATTAAAATAATAATTTTTTAAAATAAATTCTTCAAAAATTTTAAATACCAAAATAAAAAAATGCTTGGCTCTTCACTGTTCATCTATAAAGTGAAAAGCCAAGCTGTTTTAACTTATATTAAATACCAAAATAAAAAAATGCTTGGCTTTTCACTGTTCATCTATAAAGTGAAAAGTTAACTTATGACTTGTAAAACTTGTAATTCGGATCATGAGACTATGATAACTATATAGAAAGTAGATTGAAATCAATTATAGAACTCTATACCTAATAAATTTAATATTAAATAATAAAATTAAAATAATAATTTTTTAAAATAAATTCTTCAAAAATTTTAAATACCAAAATAAAAAAATGCTTGGCTCTTCACTGTTCATCTATAAAGTGAAAAGCCAAGCTGTTTTAACTTATATTAGTAACAAACTAATTAATTCTTCTAATGAAAAATAATAATATTTAATTTTAACTTTAGTTAACCATATTTAATTCAATAGTATTTTATTTTAAAACATGTTTTCTTTTCTGTTAATCTTTAGATCTTTTCATCAATAGTATTTTATTTTAAAACATGTTTTTTTTTTCTGTTAATCTTTAGATCTTTTCAATTTATTTTTTTTAAAACTTTAAAATAAAAAATCAAAATGGATAAAAATATAAAACCATGAATGGATCTAGAAATACAAAAATTAAATCTATAATTTTAAAATCTATAATAACTAACTATTTAATTTTACTAAACCATAAGGATCAAGTTATAATTAACTTTTAATGATTTTTCAAGACATCATAGAAAATATTTTTTTTATTGTAACAAGAAATTAACCATTTTTGTAACTCAAAACATCTGTTTTGCCCTTTATGTTCGTGATAGATAGCCGGCTTACTCCTTTCAAAACTGATTTGATTGACAATGAAATTGATAAATTCTGAATTGATATCCTAAATAGATATTTAGAAAAAGACTAGAATAGTTTCTTTTAAAACTTTAATTATTTTTTCCTTGAAAAACATTCCACCTTCCTGTACTCGTACTGTTCACCATCATTCATGCAAGTTTTTCAATGAATTCTAATGTGAAGATTCTAGAGTTAAGGATGCTGATTTATTTTTTCAAAAGAGCTCAATTCAATCCTTATATTTTTTTTTAAAAGCAACATGATCCCTTTTTATTTAGGTAATTTATACAAATTACTAATCATAACAAAAACAACTAATATTTTATCAATTCCAGTGTTGAGTGACCATATTCAAAATAGAAAAATAAATAAATATTTTTTATGCAATTTATTAGCTTAGCTTAAAAGGTTTATAAATAGAAAAAATAAAAAGAGACTAAAGGCAGGGTGATAACCTAACATATATAAATTTGATAGAATTTCAAATCTAGATAACATGGATCTAGTTTTATTTTTAAATTCAATATCTATAAATTTAACTGTATGAGAAACCCAAATACTTGTGGGTTTGATCAGGTATTGAATCCAATACTCTTGGATTTGATTACTTGCCAAGTTTAAGCATATATTAATTTGATAAAATGCAAAACCTAAATTCTTTAAACCTGGTCACACACTGAGCTCAATAATATATGAATTTGAAAAAAATGCCAAACTCAACTTTTCTAATCTCAACTATACACTAAGTCTAAGTATATTTAAGTCTAAAAAGATATCAAATTTAATATTTTTAGGTTTAAAATCATTTCATATTTAAACATATATTTGATGATCTTTATTTGCTTCATGTTTAATCACAAAGTTATCCTTAAGATTTTTATAAAAGCTTAGCATAATTATTTTCATACACCTTTAAATAAGTAAAAAATCTTTATGAACCGAATATATTTCAATCAACATGAATATTATATTAGAGCTGTTCTTATTAACATTAATAATATGTAATAAGATATTTATATTAGTGTTATTGTTGCTGGTGACTTTTTTTTACTTAAATATTTAAAAGAAAAAGATTTTTTGCCCTTTAAAAAAAACAACTAAATTTAAAATATAAGATCTAAACCATTTAAATAAAAAATTCACAATTTTCATTCACCTATCATACATTATCAAAGCGTTTATCACTTAAAAGATAAAGCTAAGAGCAATTATTTTTATTTTTATTCCTAGAGTTTTCTTCTCATTTATTATAATTTTTTACTATAAGGTTATTGATTTAATCGTGAAAGAGTAATTAACCTCACAAAAAAGACACTACTTTGCAGAAAGTGAGATTTTTACCACCAATCCTCTGCTTTTTTGTTCTCCATAAATGGAATACTGACGTTAATGTGTAATCATCCACTTTTCAAACATTCAAACTTTATTCCAGAGCCTACTGAATCCTGGATATCATCGCATTCTCTAAACAATCGTTTGCAAGAGAGAGACCTTGTCAAATTGCCTAAAGCTCTACTGACATGGTGGTTGTAGTAGTAGTAGTTCCAACGAAAGAACAACCGCATTACCCTGGTTACCACTTCAACTTCCATCAATACTAACTTCAATCACCCTTAAGGAGGATGCCGCCATTGGACTACTTTTCTTGTCGAGCACCAAAAGTATTATCATAAGAAGTACCGAGGCAGCTTTTACAATCACTAACTAAAAATCAATCTGTCGAACCCGAGAAGGAAGTGGCAAGAACTCAACTTTAATCACCTCACCATCCCGGGATGTCCAAGTGATGTCGAACACATTCCAGTCAGCAGCAGGGATTACATGCATCTAGACACAGCCGGAACTGTTGTATCGGTTTCTTTCTTCATCTAGAGCATAAGGAATTATCAACCAAATTACTTTCAAATTAAACCTCATTAGTTAAAAATCTGTTCCAGACTGCAAGCCAAAGAAAGATGGCATTTCTTTGGAAATCCTCCTCACTTTTTTTTTTCATCTGTTCCAGACTGCAAGCCAAAGAAAGAACCTGTGTCTGGATGCTGAGTAGAGAATAATTTTTCCCTCTATCAAATAAAAATCAATGGCATATCTTCGGAAATCCTCCTCACTTTTTTTTTTCATGAAAACCCCAGTCATCGAATCAATTTACTTCAGAGATCTAATGGCACAATTTTTAAAAATATTCATGGAGGAATGGTCTAGAAAAAGGTTAAATAGAAAAGAAAAATAGAGGGAGTAATTGTTTTTTACTGGGCCGAGGCCCACCCGTACCCATCTACCCCAAAACCGAGAGAAATGAAGCACCAAGCGACAGAAGCACCGAGTCCATTACAGTTTCACCTTCCAAGATAAAAAACGGATTCCCCATCACTTCCACCCTTTTCAGGCTGGCCTCGTGGCGTCCAGCTCCCTCTCTGTCCCATTCAAATCCACTTGCTGATTGTCAAAATCCTAAAAACCCAAAATTGAGTCTTAACCCACAATTAACTCCTCAAAATAAACGGAACCCATATCTTCTTTTCTGGGTTTCGTTGCTGTGCTACTCCGCTGTCGAGTCCAGTCATTTCTGCTACCTCTGTATTGTCACAGGTCAATTTAATGTTTCTTTTCAAGGCCTTTTTCTTGGAAACTGTGAATGTGAATAGTTAATGTTATGCTGTGTTCTGATATATTGGGGCTGGTTTGTTTTGTTTCTTGCTATTGTTGCTGTATTTGTAATAGAAAGCGTCTCCAATGGCCAAGAACAATAAGTTAGGACCAAGAAAACCAGGAAAATTAAGTGTTTATCTTTACATTCCCAATATAATTGGTGGGTTCTTCTTCTATTCAACATTCGTTTATTGTTTTTGTTTATGCTATGATGTTTTGCTTTATGGGATTTCTTTCCAATGCAGGGTATACAAGAGTGTTCATGAATTGCTATGCATTTGCTATATGTTTTTCTAACAAATGGCTATTTTGCGCTCTTTATTTTGTCAGGTGAGGAATTTTTGTTCTTGAAGAGTTCTTTTAGTTTTGAGTTGTGATTTAATTTATATTCATAATGTGATTGGAGGGTTTTTCTTCTTTTCTCAATGCGTGAAAGAAATGGGAGTATGATTTGATTTGTGTTTTGTAATTTCAGCTTTGTTTGTGATGGTGTTGATGGTTGGTGTGCTCGCAAATTCAATCAAGGTATGGTCCTTTTCTTTCCTGGTCTTCTTATTCCTGAGTACTTGAAATTATAGTGGTCTGTGATTCAACGATGAATAGTTATTACATATGTTGAATCTGCATGTCATAACAATTTGGGATTGAGTCTGCGACTAAATATTTTGAATAATATTTGATTAAAAGGGTTGTTGTATGCTGATTATTTGGTGAGGGCGATTGTGTTTTCCTTTGTCACCTCGAGTTTGAATTGGATAGAATGTCCATGGATATATGAAGCTATGGATCTCAGCTGCAACTAGAATCCAAGTTCTTATCAATTTGAAAATATTGTGAATAGCACTGCTGCTTATGTTGATACAATTTGAAGCATTCAATAAAACAGGCTAATGATAATGTATAACAAATGCCATTCCATGCTTCTAACGTTTTGTTTCATTGTAAGGGTTTGCACCGTTTCTACAGTTTGACATGCTTATAAATAAATGCATGATGTGGAATATCTGATTCATCTTTTCTGTTGTTCAGTTTCAACTTTTGGAGCTGTTTTGGACATGGTAACAGACAGGTATTTTCTTTTTTCATATCAGATACACACCAGATTTGAATTTTTCTCTTTGCAGTTCATTTTGGATCTTACACATGTCTGCGTGGCTAATTTGATCAACTTGTGCTTTATCCAGGATTAGCACAGCTTGCCTACTAGTAATTCTTTCCCAAGTATACAGGCAAGGTTTTTCTACTTGTTTCATGTTCATTGCAGTTGAAGAACTTGTACTAATTATATCTGAGACTTCTGGTTGAATTTTATGCAGGCCTGGCATGGTTTTTCTGTCATTGCTTGCCCTTGACATTGCTAGCCACTGGCTGCAGATGTACAGGTATCTTTCTTTCTTTACATTACATGACCGACATAAATATAATCTTGCTGGATAAACATGCACGTGTAATCCACTTCATTGGATCTTCAATACATCAATTTGCAGCACTTTCTTGCTAGGCAAAGTTAGCCATAAAGATGTGAAAGACAGCACTAATTGGCTCTTCAAGGCTTACTATGGAAATCGTATGTTTATGGCTTATTGTTGCGTAGCCTGTGAGGTAATGATGACTTAGGTCTGCCATTTTACGTAGTCAAATTTTCTATAATGTTATGGCTAGCACTGTTCTCTTGATCCGACTGTTAATCCTGCAGGTTCTTTATATTACTCTGTTTCTTCTTGCTAAAAATGACTCTGAAAAGTTGATGGATGTAAGTCATTATTTTACAAGTCTACTTTTCATCCATTCTAAACAAGGAATTTTTCTTGTTTATCTTGGTTTCTGATTCTCTTCTCCATTCAGGTTTTAAAGGCTTCTATAACAGAGGGTTCACCTATCTCTGTCCTAGTTGGTTTAAGTTTGTTCGGATGGGCAATCAAACAACTTGTGAATGTGATTCAGGTACCAACTAATACCTCAATTATTTTGATAGGAACTTGAGGTCAATCTTTGAAAATGAAGAAAATAGTGGATGTTAAAATTTCTATTCATTCATTTATTTTGATATTTTAGTTTTTGGGACTCCTGAAATTGCATATACTGCTTTCACTTTGTGTGGAAAACGGGATTGGTGCCTTGTTCAGATTCTAAGCTAAATCTTTGAGTATTTGGTTAATTTTAATTTGTGTTTTGGTAGAAAAATAATGCTGTATGGTAAAAGCATAACATTTTATTAGCAATGATGTGGTTCGTGCTGTTAGACTATTGATTCTTCTTTAAAGATGATCATAGCGCAGTTCAAATAGTACTAGATTTCAAATGGTTGCATGTAGTTTGTGCCAGTCAAAGGTTTGTTTCAGTTAAATTTTGGCTTTTACTCAATCCAAATGTGCCAAGTGCAGTAAACATTTGATTAGTACGGATTTAAGAGAACTTATCACACTCGCCTTTTAAGTGTTTTGATATATTCTGGGTTTTTCTGCCATTCTTTTGATGATTTCAGATGAAAACTGCGGCTGATATTTGCGTGCTTCATGATATCAACAGAAAGGTGAGGCCGTGATGATTTTTATTCAGCTTGGATAATTCCAGTGCCTTCACCGCATCAGACTTGATACCGTACAGTTTGGTAGTCTTCAGCTCTAGTGTTGAATCTTGAAAGTGACAAATGAGAGTGCTGGATTTCAATTGATGTTGCAATGTGAAAAGGATCGCACTTGTATAACAGGCCGTGAATTTGAAACAGCTTGATAACGATGACATGACAATGAGATTTTTCTACCATGCTGCGTGGTGTAAACTACACCCTCGATAGGCGTTTCGCCGCTGGTGAGGTATTTTTTTTTCAATAAAAAAGTTGTATACATACATTTTTTTGACATGTTTTTGTAGTTAAAAATTTTTTAAAGTAAAAATTAAAACATAAATTCAAAACAACCATGTATATTAATAAATTAAAAAAAACTAAAAATAATAATTAAAAATAAAATTAAAAAAATTAAGAGATAAATGCAGAATAAGATATTTAGCATTGTAAGATGAGATACTCACTTGTTTGTTAAATTTATTTATTAAAATAATTTTTATTTAATTAAGAAATAGATAAAAATTAAATTGATCATTAAAGGGAAAAAAACTACAAAAGACTATACATGTTATAAACATTATATTGAAATGAAAAAATATTTTCAAAAATAAAATTTAACTATACAAAAGAAATTTTTTTTATAGATGATTCAAAAATCTTTTTAAAATTTAATTGCATAACTAAAAAATAATTATTATTTGAAAGAGGTTTTTTTTTTTTATATTAATAAATTAAAAAAAACTAAAAATGATAATTAAAAATAAAATTGAAAAAATTAAGAGATAAGTGTAGAATACGATATTTAGCATTGTAAGATGAGATACTTACTTGTTTGTTAAATTTATTTATTAAAATAATTTTTATTTAATTAAAAAATAGATAAAAATTAAATTGATCAAATAAAATTAAAGGGAAAAAAACTACAAAAAACTATACATGTTATAAACATTATATTAAAATAAAAAAATATTTTCAAAAATAAAATTTAACTATACAAAATTTTTTTTTTTTATAGATGATTCAAAAATCTTTTTAAAATTTAATTGCATAACTAAAAAATAATTATTATTTGAAAGAGGTTTTTTTTTTTTAAAAAAAGAATGATATTAATATAAATATAAGTAAATTTGTATTTGAAAAAAAAAACATATAAAAAGAGCATTAACTTAAAAAAATAATATAGAAAAAAAGGCATGGTGTTGTGAGGTCTAGACCATTTTGTTAGAGCCCGCACAAATGAATTCTTATTTGTTTTTATATCTTGAGTGGATTCTGCTTTAAATTTATATATTTTTTTGCAATGTGGGTGAACCATAGTGGACAAAATATTTGGACTTGAGGTATTGTTACTTAAAACCTGTTTTTCAATTTATTTTAAAAAAAAAACATATAGAAAATATCTTAGAAATTGTGATGAATTTATTAATGACATTGAAAAAAAATCAAAAACTCATTCTAAAATTCAAAATTAACTTGAAATAAAAAATATATCTGAGCTCATGGATAGAATATTGGGACTTATGGTTTTTTTTTTACTTAAAACTTGTTTTTCAATCTATTTTGTCAAAAATATATAGAAAACATTTTAGAAATCATAATAAATCTACCAGTGACATTGTAAAAAAATTAAAAATTCATTTTAAGAATTAAAATTAACTTGAAATAAAAAATTTATCTCAGTTCAAATTTATTTTTTTATGTACTTTAAAGATTAAAAAAACCTAATATAGAAAAAAAAGGCCAAATAGTAGTAAGCTTGGCCTATTTCTTTAGGGCTTGCATGACTGTTTTTTTTTTTTTTTTTTTTGCATTTTGGGCTGGTTGGAAAATAGGAGCTTGAGGTTTTTTTACCTCAAAATCTATTTTCAATCCATTTTGGCCAAAAACACAAAAAATATTTTAGAGATCATGATCAACCTATCCATGACATAAAAAAACCAAAAAACTATTCTAAAAATTGAAATCAATCTAGAAAAAAATCTATCCAAGCTCAAATTTGTTTTTTTTTTATGAACTTTAAAGGTAAAAAATACGTAATATAAATTTTTATTATTAAATAGAATTATTTGACATAAATATTGATCGTTTTAGTGGCATAATGAGGCTCAATTATTTTTCTCTCTTTATCATTGAAATTTAGTAACTCCTCTCTTTTTTTTTTAAAATCAAGTTTTTAAAAATAACAAAAATAAACTTTAACTGGAAAAATATTAAGGCACTAAATATGTATAATTTTTAAAATATGAGGACTAAATTAACTTTCTTGTGTGAACTTTGAAATCATTACTAATTTGTGGCATGCTTTCTATTTTGGTTCCCTGTTTTTTAATTTTATCCTTAGTAAAAACATTCAACTCAATTGCATAAAAAGGATGTAATCACATAAAAAAAAGTGTGAGCAAAAAATTAAAAAAAAGAGAGAATTTATGAAAAGTGAAGCCATAATAAATATAAAAAGATGCACCATGTAATTTATGAAAAGTGAATCCATAATAAATATAAAAAGATACACTATGTAAAAATTTGATATCTACTACAATGGTTCATATTAGATTATTTTGAACTTGTACGGGGTTGTTTGTTAATTTCTTGAAAAACAATTAAAAAATAGCTCATTTCAAAAAAATTAAAACATGGGTTTATAAATATTTTGATATTTTTACATTGTTTTTATATTAATTTCATAACAACCAATGATGATTTGGTCTTTTAATATTAATTAATTAATTAAAAAAGCAAAAAGTTGGGCGTGTATTCTTTATACGTTAGTGCTTGTCTTTTTTATGGCGCATATGATGCTTTTTAGAGGTGATTTGTTGCCAATGAATCTTTCCTTTCTTTTATCTCTTTCATCCTGAAAAATATAGATTGGTTTTCTTTGTTATTGGTGTTTTAACTTCAGTCCTTAATCTTTTTATTTTTAATTTTTATCATTGATCCTTTTGTTAAAATTTTATTTCTTTTGATGATTTTTAATTTCATCTTTTCATCCAAGTTTATATGGTATTGTTTTGTTTTAATTTGGTGGTCCTCATATTTTTTTTTTATTTTATTTTGTTAAATTTATTTTTCTTTACAATTTAACTCTCTAATAAAAACTTTGTTCTTATACTCTATTTTATCTTTTATTTCAGTTTTCACCCTCATTGTTTTAATTTTAATTTTCAATTTTAGATCTTTCTATATAATTGATTTTTTCTCTCTCGAGTTTATCCTTTAGAATTTTATTTTTTTTAGGGGGCGTTTGAGGTTTTATCATGTATGGTTTTTCTGGTTTAATGATCCAGGTCATGTGTTTGAAAAGTTAGCATAGGTCAATGTTTTTTTTTTTACTTATTTTCTTTTAAGATTTTACTATTCAACATTATTTTTTTAATTAAAAAATACCTTTTTGATTTTATTCAAATTTTTTTATTGAGTTATATCAATCTCATAACATGTGCTACATGTTTTATAGATTAACCATGGTTAAGTCTCCCTTATTATCCTGATTACATATTTATCTTATTATATAGATTTGACTTGAGCCAACTTTTTTTTTTTTAATCCAAGCACATCCTACCAATGTTTTTTTTCTTTAAAATATCATGGTCTTTCTATTAAAAAAAAAACTTGTATGCTTACTATCATTGCAATTTTTTTATTCTCTAATTAAAATGAAACCACCTTGTTAAACTTGAGATATTTTTTGTCAACTTTTTTTTTTTTAATCCAAGCACATCCTACCAATGTTTTTTTTCTTTAAAATATCATGGTCTTTCTATTAAAAAAAAAACTTGTATGCTTTCTATTAAAAAAAATAATCATACTATCATTGCAATTTTTTTATTCTCTAATTAAAATGAAACCACCTTGTTAAACTTGAGATATTTTTTGTTTAAAATTATTTTTTAAATTTTTTTATATTATTTAATGTGTTGATATATATATATATATTATTTTAATATACTTCTAAATAAAAAACATTTTTAACAATAATCACTATTGTATCACTAAACAATCCCAAAATACTTAATGCCTGGGAATGGACATGGTATAGCTGGCTATGGCTACCAATCAATACTCTGGGAAAAGAGTGAAAGGACCAAGTGAATACCACTCGAATGGTGTGCTGCCTATTCCAACAACTGTAATATATTTTTAAATAAAAAATATTTTTGATAATAATTATTGTTGCATTACCAAACAATCCAAGATACTTTTGCTCAGAAATGGACATGGTATGGCTAGCTATGGCTACTAATCTATATCTCGGGGAAAAGGGAAAGGACCAAGTGAATACTATTTGAATAATATGCTGTTGATATAAATTTGATAATTTTAATATATTTTCAAATGAGAAGTACTTTTAATAATAATTATTAATTATATTACTAAATAATCTGAAATACTTCTGCCCAAATAATCAACTATACTCTGGATTAAAAATAAAAGGATTAAGAGAACATTACTCGAATACCCACACAAGTCCAACAACTTTCTTGAAAGATCAACTTCTTTTGGGAATATATTTTACAAGAATAAATTGGGGAGGGGGGGGGGGGGGGGGGGGGGGGGGGGGGAGAAATGGCAATGCAGAAATCAAATCAAGTAATAGATTGAATTCTACCATAAATAAATTATAAATACTTCTCAAAGACACAAGTCTTTTCCTTGCATGCTGAAGAATACACGAACTTGCAAGTGTAATAAGAGAAAAAAAGATGATTCTAAATAAATTAAAATTCCTCTCTAATTATCTTGTGACAAAACAGGTAGCTTGCAACCAGGAAGATTAATATAAACTGAATCCGAAAAACTGGCTAATGATAAGGCCGAGGCCGAGGGAAATTGCTACAAGGGAAGAAGCCCATGTCAGTTTCTCTGTTATTCTGGGTATTCGGTCTTTTAATGCTTCACTACACGACCCTATAAACACCGTGTAGCTGCCCATTGCAACCACAGTTCCAAACAAAAACATGATTAGAAATGCAGCTCCGGCCAAACGAGAAGGCAACGCCAGTGCAGGCAACACCATCATCAATGCATCTGGCTGTAGGCCATGGACAATACCAGTAGCAAAAGTAGCAAAACCAACCCTTTTCTTCTTCCCTACTGTTGGGATTTCTAGTGCTTCATAGACACTAACATCACACTCACCATTTTCTAAGGCAACACATGGAGTTGGGACTTCCGAGGCCTCCCTAATACCCATAGCACCAATAACAAGTAGAGTTAGACCGACCACTCTTGTGCCCCATGTTCTGATAACTTCAATGTGGAGTCGGTCCTTTAAGAGTAGAAAGAGCAAGCCAAATATGACCTGACCTGCATCGTGCCCACAACCCCAAAGAGCTCCAACAGCAGCACTTTCCATCCAGGATCGACTGATTGAGAGTGGAGTCAAAGCAGCAAGGTGGTCAGGCCCTGACAATGTGTGTAAGCAACCAGCAAAGAAACCAGCCCAACCACTGTTCAGTAGTTCAGTACGCATAAGTTTTGCCCCTGCAGCAGCAGCCCCCCTGGTATCGGCAGCAGTTTGGAAGGTTGGAAAAGCGAAAACTGGGTGGATTAAGAACATAATAATACCAGAAACTACCACGAATATCCCAAGAGTAGCTCCCTGCAGCATTTTGAGAGTACAGCAGATTTAGCAATTTGACAAGATAAAGATGGAATTTTAAGAACGTAATCTGGCAGTTCACTGAAAAAATTCAGCAAAATAGTAGGCATGTTCAAATTCTAAATTCACACAGAGGAGTCTGAAATTCCTTTCAAGTGGAACTGAAAGGTCCTAAATCCAGGAAATAAAGAGACTGTAACAAAATTGGTACTGTTTCTACGGGGATGGGAAAACAAGGTAACTGTTTCTAGGCCCTAATAATTGTCACAAGTGCCACGACAAAATCAACAAATAGTTCATTTTTCTCAACAAGAAGAAAAAAGTTCATGTCACTAATTACCAAGGAAGATGCAAACTCAACTGTTGGGATCAAGGCATAAAATACCCAAACCTACTCAATTTCAAACAAAAAGAAATCTAGTAAGTGCTTCTAGCCATTGGCTTGCATGGAAAAATTAAGACAATTTCTACAGCAATAATTTTTTTGGTCTCAAAAGAGCAATCAAATACAAGTAATGACAAATCTACAAGTTATGGAGGTCTGTATTCAGGTAACTTAGATCCTTCAGCATTTAGATAATTAAACTTCCACAGCATGCAAATCACATTTTAATCTTGACACATCACACGGGGCTCCCTTCAAGCTAAAAAAACCAAAATAAAACTTCTCTTGGAACAACTACATATATGAAAAGAGAGTGATATGGAGGGATATGATCAAAATGCATCCCTGTTGAATGACAAATCAAAAGGTAACAGAATATTTGGAGGCTTACAAATTACCAATCAGAATCGAGTCCTCTCAATTTGAGTTTAGTTTTTCACCAGAAAAAATGTAAACAATGAATTACTTAGAACTAATCCAACTTGACTTGAGCTTCTACAATAATTGGAACTAAACCAGTGTTTGCAATGCAGTGCATTTCTACCTGCATCACCTGAGACACCAAATTCACAAGAGAATTTAAGCATTTCGGTAATTAAACATAACTTCTACAGCATTTCGATACCACCTTAAAATGAAAGCATTATAAACTACACACTGAAGTCCCAAGGAAATTATTTTCAAGAACACAAGCCACGCTACACGCCCATGATTCCAGTTTCATATCAAACACAGACATTTAATTTTCAGCAATTTCCCTTCCCCTTCAACTACTTTACATAGATAGCTTATTATTACTCCAAATTTTACACTTCATGCCACCATCCCATAAACCTCAACCCTAGTAGATACTTCATACTAGTCCATCATCACCAAAAATTCATAAAAGGACCTCTTTTCACTGAAGTTATTCAACTATGATCTCTCATGGGAATTCATTCAAGGATAATATAAACTAGAGATACCTTTAAAGCATTCCATCATAACAAGCATTGTTATATATCAGCACAATGGTACATATGAACGTGGTAATTGCATATTTAGCGAGACTACACTACTTTCAATCTGAGCTTATTTTTCAGAAGACAATGCAATCAGTGAACTCTTTAGAACTAAAGCATTACGACTTAAGTTTTCTATAATTATAAACATTATCAAGGGAGGGGCTGGAAAAGGGCTAAAATTTCAGTTATTTTACTTCTAAAATTATAAACATTATCAAGAGAGGGGCTGGAAAAAACATTTCCTTGCAGGGCCGGCCCCGGGGCTGGGGCAACTGCCAGCACCCCCGCCTCCGCCACTGATTCTAACTAAAGCAGTCTCTATCATGCAGTGGAATTCTACTGCATCAATGGCAACTTCAAATACACGACTCAAGGGATTTGCACATTTCAGTGTCTAGAACAGAACTCACAACACAACGCTGCCTTAAGAACAAAAGCATAATAAATTACATATTCAAATCCCGTTGTGGTCATGTTGAAGCATTCACACCATGCTTCTCACCAACGTGTCCAATTTCTTATAAAATGAGCCAAAAAAATTCTTTTTTCAGCAATTCCCCTCTCCTTCCCCTTCTTTATTTTACAAACACGGTCCAATTGAAATCAAATATTTCACCCCTGTACTTCCGTTCCACAATTTTCAAATCTAGAAGGAATGAGTCCATCATCTAAAAATCCACAAAAAAAGACCACTATTTTACAATATCACGGCCTGAATTGTTCAATTATGATTTCTCATGGAATTCATTCTAGTGATATTTAAAACCTTCCCATCACAACCAACCATCTAATATCTAAAACCTTCTCATCACAAACAACCATCTAAGTATCAATATAATTTCCCTTGCATTGAACATCCTAGTATGTACTAGCCCATCATCACTACAAATCTACAAAAAAGACCAATCTTTTTACCACAACACCGCCTCAAATAATTATATTATGATTTCTAATATGAACTTATTCAAGTGTAACGTAAGCTAGCCACATGTGAAGCCTTCCTATCATAATAAACGTAGCTAACTATAGACAAAACTCTCTGCTCAACTAAAAATCCCAGCAGGCATTAGTCCACCACCACTAAAACATAAGACTCCTTGAAAAGACCAGTCTTTGTACGGTACCATTGCCTCGTAAAAATCAATTATGATTTGTGCTGGCAGTTCATTCAACGACACCACAAACTTATGATATCTAAAGTCTCATGATCATAACAAACATAGTAAATCAACCAACTATCCAATTAAGTTGCAACATTGCACAAAAATTAATTCTGCACTGCATAAAAAACAGAACTTTAGCCAAACAACCACAAAAACTCAATACCTTAGACTTCACAGAAACTCCACCAACGATCTGTTTGACAAGGTTGGATATTGGCGTCGACCCAGTAGAAGAATCAACCTGAAGAGGTGGGTTGATGGATTCTCATATTTGCAAGAGACCGAGTTGACTCTCCTGAACCCAGGCCTTGTCAACGAGGGAAAACCAAGTTTTGGTGACTCAAGTTTGCTGAGTCTAGGGAGCAAAGGAGAGGGCCTTTTGAGGTGGGTTTTTAGGGGAGTAGGAGGAGAATACAGAAGCCTCTCCATGACTTCTCTCTGTATGCGGAGAGGTAAATATTTGCAGAGAGAAGGAGATAGCACCGGGTTTGGCGAGGATAAAGTTATGGCTGACAGGGTTTAACTTTAACAGAAAATTGAAATTTTGTGATTTTACATGGAAAACATGTTTTATTGCTAATCATATGGCAAACCCTGAATTTAAATTGCCATGCAGTTCAATTCTTACTGATTTATGAGTACAATCTTCCCAGTACAAGGAAGTGGGTTATATGCTTCCAAATATGACAAAATTTTAAATCTTAACCTTATTGTTTTGTTTTTTCTTTGGCGGCTAAAATTAAATTTCTAACATATATACAACAAATCTCTCTGTACACAAAGCTAAAAAACCCAAATTTCTTATTTCATTAATTTTTTTCATCCTTTCATTTTTCGTAACTATTAATTTTTAAATAATTATATATATATATATATATATTTTTTTTATTTTTTAAAAATTATTTTTAATATTAACATATTAAAATGATTTAAAAACATATTAATTTAAAATTAATAAAAAAATAAAAAAAATTAAATATTTTAAAATATTTTTATAATGCAAAAACAAACACAAAACATGCTTAACCATGCATTTTGATCTGGTTTAAAAAAACCGTGACTTTTAGTTCAATTTTATTCGAGTTCTTTCATTATACAAGAAAAATCACATGGTATCTCATATCTTTTCTGTTCTTAAACACGAAAGAGAAAAGAAGGATAATGTTTAAAAAATGAGAAATTGTCCTCTGAGACAAGTGATATTCTGTCTTGGAGACAAATCAGATCGTGGTTTACTCAATAATTCAACTTCGAGAATACCTGTCCCTTCTAATTGCATTAAATTTTATTTATCTCTTGATTATTTCTGCTCGTTGTTTTGTTGCCTACATGTCCGCCACCGATCATATCATAACTGACCAGTCTTAAAAGTAAACCAGTGGTGTTATTGCCGCCGCCGCCGCCCCCTCTTTGTAGTTCCCTCCCCACTTCCTAACATTTTGGTTTTTTATCTGATCAATTTTATGCCGCAACAAAACCCACATGGCAGTTTGGTGGGGTTTGAGCAGGCTATGGGAACCATGCACGTTCAGAGTGAGATACGTTTTAGGTGAAATTCTTTTCCCTTTTGGAACAAAGCAGGTGAAGTTGGGAGCCATGACAAATAAGACATGGCTTTTTTCTTCTTTTTTCAATAGCTTGGTTGTATTTTCGGCTAGCTCGTGGCAAATGTCCGTTCCAACCATTTTTAATGTTAAAGTAATTCAATTTAAATATAAAAGGAGGGTGGAATTTTTACAATGTGGTGAGAGAGAGAGGTATTTCATAAGTTGAGGTTCATCCTCAGCTTTGTTTTTGAATGGGATTCATGTATAATGAAAGTATGATTAATATTAACCAAATATTTTAAATTAGTGATTGCTTTTAATAACAATCGTTATCACAATACTAAATACCTATGTATTTGATTCAGTGCTTGCATTTTGTTCACGTTATAGAAGAAAAAAAGATAGAAAATTCAATTTTTTTTATATAGATGTCCGAATCAACTTGTATATATCATGATTAATCTTATGATTTATTAAATATCCTACAAATCTAATAAATATGTAAAATATCAGAATCAACTTGTATATATCATGATTAATCTCATGGTTTATTAAATATTCTACAAATCTAATAAATATGTAAAATATCGTAGGAGTAACAGATATGCAGAATAAAATTCAAACCTAAATATAAAGAAAAAAAGAAAACCCCAACTACCGCCGAGGCAAACCATGAAGTGCAGAAAATTCAATTTCTTTGGCCCGGTTGTAGTGGAAAAAGAAGAAGAAGTGGGGGTGCTTAGCAAAAGAAACGCCCAGTACTTGGAATGAGAGGAAATTTTGTTTTTATCAAAAAGTTGGTCGATTTTTTTTCTTGTTTTGCAGGGGACCGAGTCAGAACGGAAGCACGCATTCATTTTTCTAAAAGCAATTCTTACAACATGTTGTTGATCAAAGCAATTTGATGACAACTAACTGGTTTACCATTTATTTTCATGATATATAAATGGAACTTCTGGTTCCCTTCGACTGCTGAATCAATCCACGAATAGGGCTAGCCACGGCCCATTACTGTTGCTACACAAAAGTGGTCTGTATATGGTGGCTAATTCTGGAGATACGACCAGAAAACCAAAAATCAATCCCATCAACTTCATAGTAGTTAGCCAATGAAAGGTTTACTCGTGCCATGGGTTGCAGAGAATTCTCCACAAGGACCCTACCAGATGACCCCTAAGCTAGCATTGTCCAAACAACTTGGGTTATTTCCGTCATTTACTAAAAGTGATAAAGGCAACCTTATGTGTCAAACTTGCACAAGAGCCATCTCACCATTATCTTTATACCAAATGGAAGGTCCAAAAATTCCGAGCCACAATGGCTCAACACAGCACCACCACAAAACACCCTGTAGGGCTCTATCCTAATAGACCTCACCCAATCACTAACCAACCTACCATATCATCTTGCACCCCATTAACAGATAGCAAATCAGAAGTTTCCAAAGTCAACAGCCAAAGCAAATAACCTAACCTCATTGGACAAGACTTTGGATATATACTATATAGTGTGTGCACCACCACATTATAGTAATTTTGTCTTACTAACTAGACTACCAGAAATTTAAAAAGGCCACTCACTTGTAATGCAATGTACTGTGTCCCTCACATTCTTTATTGAGCTCTGGTGCTTCTAGCTAGGGAGCTTCAATGGCAAAACCAATTTCAATAGAAGTCTACAATCCAAATGGCAAGTACAGGGTTGTTAGCACCAAATCAATGCCTGGAACTCGCTGGATCAATCTCTTGATTGAGCAAGACTGTCGTGTTGAGGTAATTTACTTGTTGTCTGTAAAGGGCCATCTTTGTTTTTCAATTTCTTGAAACGATTTTGTGAATTTGACAGACTTCTGTTTTTGTTGGCTTTAATGTCTACTAGATATGCACCCAGAAGAAAACAATACTGTCTGTTGAGGATATTATTGCTCTAATTGGTGATAAGTGTGATGGTGTGATAGGCCAGGTAATTCATTAATTTCTTATGTGGGTTCATGTTGGAAATTGCTGTTTACATGTTTACGAACTGTGGTTTTGTACTATTTTGTGATTCAGTTGACAGAAGATTGGGGGGAGACATTATTTGCAGCATTAAGCAGGGCAGGTGGAAAGGCATTTAGTAACATGGCTGTTGGTTACAATAATGTTGATGTAAATGCTGCTAACAAGCATGGTGTTGCTGTTGGAAATACTCCTGTAAGTTCAATCTCTTTTATACATGTTTTGAGCAAGTCTAGAATTCCTGGGGGCAAGTGAATTGAGATTGACGGATTGGTTATTTGGTTAGGGAGTGCTTACAGAGACAACTGCAGAGTTGGCAGCATCACTTTCTTTAGCTGCTGCTAGAAGAATTGTTGAAGCAGACCAGTTCATGAGGGCAGGCTTATACGATGGATGGCTTCCTCACCTGTATGACTCTAATCATCGCTTGTCTTAACATGTGTTAGATTCCAAATGATTGTGTAAATGCAATTGTATGACTATTTGATTTGGTCAATTTTTTTGTAGGTTTGTTGGAAACTTGCTCAAAGGACAAACTGTTGGTGTCATTGGAGCTGGTCGCATTGGATCCGCTTATGCCAGAATGATGGTAATCTCTTGATTCTGGGTATATCATATGTAATTCCTTTTAAAGACCTGGCTTGGAGCAGCTGAATTTCCGAGTCAACTGGATTGTTTAGTTTAGTGGACTCACATATAAAGCTTAGCAAATCAAATTAATTAAAGTTGATACACATATATTAGCAGTAATCTGCGGTTAAAGAGAATTTTGATGGTGTTAGAGAATAATATAAATTATATTCTGCGACCTCACCTAACAATTTAAGTTATTAAGTTAAGATGGTTCTTTGACATGGTATTAGAGTCTTAATAATCAAGTGGTTACTGGTTTGAATTTCACCATCCTTATTTATTTGATAAAAATTAAATACAAGGTAATATAGACCTGTCCAAGTTTCAAGTTCAAAAAACTTTTATTTAAGGGGGCCTCACCTAACAACTTAAGCTACTGGGTTGAGATAGTTCTTTGACAGAAGGCATGAGGCAGTCCATGCTAGTTCATAGCACAATTTCATGTCGTAAAACATGTTGTGAATGAATTTTTAAGGATTTTTGTACTTTGCCAGAAATTATGGTTTTGAAATCGCAGACCACATGTTAATATACTCTTTCCTTCTTTATTACAGGTTGAAGGGTTCAAAATGAATCTTATTTACTATGATCTCTACCAATCCACACGCTTAGAGAAGTTTGTTACAGGCATGTTCTGAGAATCTATCAAAATTATTTACTTTTCAATTCCTCTTTGTAGTCATAATAGTATGCTTTGTAATTGCAGCTTATGGTGAATTCCTAAAAGCTAATGGCGAGCAGCCAGTTACTTGGAAAAGAGCAGCCAGCATGGATGAGGTGCTTCGAGAGGCAGATGTGGTGGGAATCCTTTGCTGATATTTGGTGTCTTACAATGCTCTTAAGTTTGATTTGTCTATTCAAATAATATGGATTGCCATCGGTGTTCATTGTAGATAAGTCTTCACCCCATATTGGACAAAACCACTTACCATTTGATCAACAAGGAAAGCCTTGCAACAATGAAGAAGGTAACTATTTGAAGCAATGTTCTTTTAGACACCGAGAGTTATTTGAGAAGGCAAGCCTTGGCACTGAGAAAATTACCATCTGCATCTGTAGGAAGCAATCCTTGTAAACTGCAGTAGGGGTCCAGTGGTCGATGAAGTAGCCCTTGTAGAGCATTTGAAACAAAATCCTATGTTTCGTGTTGGCCTTGATGTCTTTGAGGTAACTGAACTGAACTTCTCTGTCTCAATTTTTGTCGATGAAAGCGAAACCACCTTGAAGTCATGCATGATTGTTCTCCAATTCTTTTGTACCAGGATGAACCTTACATGAAGCCCGGGCTTGCTGACATGAAGAATGCTGTTGTTGTACCTCACATTGCTTCTGCTTCCAAGGTAAAACTGATAGATACATGATTTGACCGAGGTCATTGAGGATTTCCATGGCCAATCAGTGACATTAACCAATATTTCGCCTCGTTGGTTTTGTAGTGGACTCGTGAAGGAATGGCAACACTAGCTGCTCTGAATGTCCTGGTACGTTGAAATTTAGAAAAAAATCAAACAAGTAGCTCCAGAGCCATTTTCAAGTTCATTTAGCTGATGTTTAATCCCTATGTTTTGGCTGCTCTCTGTATTGCAGGGAAAGATTAAAGGGTATCCAGTGTGGGGCGATCCGAATCGGGTAGCACCATTTTTGAATGAGAATGCTCCTCCTCCCGCTGCAAGTCCAAGTATTGTGAACGCAAAAGCCTTAGGTAATGCAAAGGACTTGGATAATTGTTTGCCAAGTGAATCTCCAGTCTCCACATTTGAGGCATCTCTTGACCTTGTTATCTTGCTTTTGCCACAGGTCTACCTGTTTCAAAGCTATAAATCATGGAAGGCTGATCATCATCTAGGGGCCTTGTGGTTTATAATGTGTGTGTTTCTGAATATCGGATCATGGTCTCTACTATGATTTTCTCTTGGTAGACGCATTAACAACCGTGTAATGAGTATGATGAACTTAAACAGCTATATTTTGCTCGAGCTTATGTTGTAGACATGATGCTTTAAACTGTTTGGATTTGGTGGGTTAACTTCTCAGTTCAATTTTCAAAAATTTAATTGTTTTTTGAAGTATTGTGACTTGAAAATACATTTAAAAAAATATTTTTTAAATTTATTTTTAACATCAAAACAATATAAAAACATTAAAAAATTAATTTAAAATAATATATATAAACATTCCCAGATATATTGTGTTCTACCATGATTCGGCTGTGTAGATCATGAAGCTATTCTTGAAATAGGTTCACTCATTTGATGTGCAAAAATCATTACTTGTAGCATTTTTTGATGTGACAACATATTTTACAAATATACTCTTAACATCTGCTCTTAATTTCTTTAAATTTTATATGAGATAAGGGTGTGGGAATAAATTTTAAATTTTAAATTGTTAATTTTAAATTTGATAGGTAACCCTAGAGGTTTGATTTAAAAGAGATTATTTCCCATGTTATTATTTTAATTCCAAAACGAGGTTATAAAAAAGAAATTTCTCCTAACCATTTCAATCGGAGTGTAATTACCCATTAATGACCTGACTAAGAAAAGATTTATTAATTAGCCTAAAAAATCATTTTAAAAAAATAGCCATGCAATGATTAATGAATTGAAAAGTCAAAGAAAATACAATATACATTAAAGCTGACTTTTATGTGCCCTAGTGATCGTTCACAAATTATTAATTACAGTTAAAGCAATATCTTATCTTAATTACTTTAAAATATTTGTATCTTTAATTAATTAGCATAACATTACGATGGATTTAACGTCTTATATATATACAATTTATATTTAAAAAAAACCAAAAAGCAGGATGATAATCCAAGTATTTTTTGGCTTAACTTGTATATAAGTTTAGCAACTACGTTCTAGAACTCAACATTTCTCTTAACCCAAATAAAATAGAACTGATAATTTTTTTTAGGTCTTCTATTAAGTTAAAAGACTCTATTTTTTTTCTTCTCAAGACTCTTAATGTGAAATATTAGGTTCAAGAATACTTATCTTTCTCACCTGTAAATATATAAAAGTATTTAAAACATTATACCATTTATTGATTATTAGTGATGTGTAAGTGATATTTATATATAAGAGATATTTTTGTCATGGCTTTTTTGTTGTTGTTAGTACTATCAAAGAAAAATAACACTCAAGCCCCTCCCTTTCAAAAATATAATAACATTCATGAGTTATAAAGATTGTATAAATCCTTTAATGAAAAAAGGTTAACAATCTTTATTTTTTACCGTATATTTTTTTTAGACTCTCTCTTTAAAATATTATTTTTTTCTAAAAAAAATATTTACTTAAATATCAGAGAGTCCACATTTCCATTAAAGAGGATCTTTTACATATATTAGCTACTAACCACCTTGACTTACCAGGTACTAGTCACCTTAGCTGGAAGAATGAGTCAAATTGTTAAAACCCATAGATTAACTAATTATCCAATACATAATTCCTATGTTTATGCTACTTTGATTCTTTAGGACATCATCATTGATGTTATCTAGAAGGATGAAATAAAAGGTCAATTCATTTAAAAAAAGTTATCAATTATTCTTCTATAACTATTTTTTTCTACATCCCTAATCATAATCAATGATAGATGATTATGATATGCTTTAGATGGAACATATTATAGACCTCCTTACAACTGCTAGCATAACTACTTTATCAAAGCACAAACAAATTTTCAATCAGGTTCATCTCCTTATAAAAATAGTGCTAGTCATTTAAACGGATACTCGAGCCCAACAAGCTTAATATAATAACTTAGAACCAATTTCTATCATAGGTTTTAGTGTTTTTCATGTTAAACTTGTATCGTGTTTAACACTAACATACCAGCCAAAAAAAGCTTCAAGAAGTTATAACATCACTAAACTAGGAAGGTGATGTGTATTTTTATGATCTCATTAATGATAACAATAAAGTTCCTTTAATAAGAAATACTACTTAAATGATTAAGAATGTTTCAAATCAACTTGGAAGATATTATCTGCGATAAATACTAAATGTACACTCTATGTTAATATAACTTTTTCTATTTGGTCGAGGACTTGGTGAGACAAACAAATCCAGGCTATATATTCTTGTCGACTTCATGAATGTTATTAGAACCTTAAAAGCTAAAAAGTTTTTCACAAGTGAAAATAGAGTGTTGATTCAAACCGTAAAACTTGTGAAGTCTCTTTAGCAACTATCCAAAGAAAAAAGAGTCAACTATCTAAAATATATTTAATAAAAAAACTTTATTATCTCCTCATTTGTGGAATTGAAACCGTGATCTCAATGGAAACTCAATACCCAAGTTATTAAGCTAGTTATACCTAAGAGGGTAATAAAATGTATCATAGTCAATGACGAAGAATGTAAGTTTTTTTATATGTGAATTAACTTGTTTAAAATAACAATATTTTAATTTTCTCCATGTGATGCTTAAGGGAAATGGTCTCATAACTCTTTTAAGGATGAGATGAACTCAATCTTTCTAGTGTAATTGTATAATTTACCTTGGAATAAATTAACTTAGTCTCTTTAGTGTGATTATAAACTTACATTGAAAGGAATTGACATGGTTTTTCTAATGTAATTGTATAACTCTCTAAAAATGAGATTGATACGACATCTCTTAAAGGCAATGGCTTTATAACTCTTCTAATGATGGGATGAACTCAATCTTTCTAGTGAAATTGTATAATTTATCTTAAATGGATCAACTCAGTCTCTCTCATATGATTGCATAATTTACCTTGGAAGTAATTAACATGGTGTCTCTCATGTGATTACACAACTCTCCAAGAATGGGATTAGCAAAGCCTCAATAATAAGGATTGATATGATCTTTCTAGTGCAATTATACAACTCACTTTAAAGGGATTGATTAATTATCTCAATAGGGCAATAACCTAAAACTTTCCACAAGGTTTATTTTGGTCTCTTTTATGTAATAACACTAATATCCATATAATGTCTTGGGATATCTCACCAACTCACTAGAGATTCATTTAAACAAAAGGATATACTTATTGCCTAAATCCCTTCTTGGTTCTGCAAGGGATGAATCCTACTAAGATTATGTAAAATTCAAAGTTTGATTCTTGCATAAATTTAAAATTGAGCATTGGACTTGTATAAACTTTTAAAAATATTTTTCTAAGTATAGGTGTTGGAATGCATACAAACTTTTAAAATTTCCTAAGGACTCTAGATCCTACATAAAAGTTTTACTATGGGTATTAGAACCATAAAAGACTATACAAGTCAACATAGAAATGAAATATAAAAATAAAGTTTTTATATGAAAATAAAAGGCGTTACACAAGGATAAATCTCGCAGGATTGAGGTTGTTTACAAGGATAAATATAGTTAAGGGTTGATCGTAGACATTTAGGGTAAGTTTCCCAGCTAGATATTCTCTATGTTGGGCAATTACAACCTTAGCAGAGAATATATCTACAAGATTAGGTAATGGGAGTGGATGAAAGGTAGCACTAAAGCTCATATGTATTCCATTTGATTAACTAAAAAAATATATATTAAACATAGCAAGAAGGATCTTGTCCTTAGTCATTTTGGACAAAGTGGTAGACCCTCTAAAAAAAATTCTTGGAACCCTCTAGAAGAGTTCTTTAAAGCCTTCAATCATGCTTGAGAACCTTGGGCTTTTTTCTTGGCAACGAGAAACCCAGCCCTTAAGCCATCTTAGATAGCATTCACCACAAGGATTTCTTGTTTCAAGGTATCCACTTGGTTATAAACAACTTAAAGCTATTTTTTAAAGAAGCCCAGTTGAAGAACAACACCTTGTATTTGTATAGGCCACTATGAAACTCTTTAGTTTGGCCTCCACATCAATTTTCTCCTCTCTTAGCTGTTGGAAAGCGGTCTAGTTTATCATATATTTAACAATAACAATAACCTCCCTTGGTTCCCCTCATCCATCTATCGTCTTTTAAAATAGGTGTACATCATGAAAGTTTTCCAAAGACAATATTGTTAAAAACAATGGTCATAAAGCCAAACTAAAAGGTTAAACAAAAAAGTTTCTATATTAAAAGCTATTTATCTAGTCAAGGTCAAATGATGATTATAGCTCTTATCAGACATCATTAAGAGGTCTCAAGAAATGGTAAGAATCCTCTTTAGTTGCCTCGCCACTTTAAGGTTTGACCTTCTACTAACAATAGCTTCCATGAACTACCTTTCATCCATATTTAGGGTGGGGAAATTTAAGGAAGCTCAACTAAGAGTGATATTGGAAAAAGCATCCTCAAAACTCTACTTTGCTTCCTCAAGAATAACCCAAGTAAAGGGCTTATCAATTGTAGCCTTTGCAGATAATGTTGGAAGTGGAGGTAGATGAAATGCCACCATTTAAGCTTTTATAGTCAATATTGGAATACCAATCTCTACAGGGGTGAAAAATTTTATTATTTTAAAGTGGGTAGCAGCGCCTGTAACACTAGTCTCTATAGGGATGAAAATTCTCTTTCTTTTAAAGTGGGTAGCAACACCTATAACTACTTTAGAAGGTTTAGATTTATCTGACCCCAGGTGAGGGGGTATGACTACCCTTACTTATAATTTCTACAGGAGTCCTAGTTCCTGTCATTATATCATCAAGAATAGGGATTTTATCTATAATAATAAGATCATCCTCCATCTCTTCTCTAGTCTTTCTTCTACTCAATTTAAAAGACATAGATCCTTTTTAAATCTCCTTTACAGACCTTTCTGAAGTTTTTCTTTTTCTTTTAGCTGTTAGTCTTACACCAAAACAAAGTTATCAATGAACTGAGATGTATAAAAAAAATAAAGGGTAAGAAAGCTGTATATTTTGTAATATAGCTTGATAATGCCATCTAGCCATCTTATTGACGTCGTACTCGATTAAGGTCGATGTCAATGTAACATATGTTTTCTTCTCATATGAGCTCATATAAAACCTACTATTAACATCAAAGGGAGGTACCCTCCAATAATAAAAATAACCCCACATTCATTGCATTCTATTTTTAAGGCTAACTAGCTCATTACACCTTATTATTAACCATTTTGCCCTCCATTTCTTGACATGGACAAGCTTTCTCTATAAGGTTTTCTTTATGGCTTTTATGGATCTGTTAGTGAAGGCAAAGAATCTACACTTGCCATTGCTATTATTGATGCCAGCAACTAGATGGTAACAAGCTCTAAAGACATTAATTATAAGTTTGATTATGATGAGCTTAATAAACTTATCAAAAATGGATAAGATATTCACCCATTAAAGTGCTATTGGCTTGAACCTAACTTGCATACCCTAACACATATAAGCAAAAAGGGGTTGTAATTTCAAATTAACCCCAAGTAGAGCCTAAGGTCAACTGACTAATATGTTTAGCCTCATTAGAGATTTAAGTTGTGTACTCTTTTATCTAGATTATTAACAAACTTTATGTCTTCTATACCTAGAGTGCTAAAGGCATCATTCTCGAAGGCCTGGACAACATTTTTCTTCCCTAAAGTTCCCTAATAATGGTTAGAGAAAAGTTTCTCTTACGAGGATAACTACTCTCCCTCTACCACATATAGATGTTGGGATTCCACCTCCTCTAGTTCTGGGGCCATTTTTGATGGACCTTTGTCCCTTGCTGCTTTCTTTAATTTCATGTTAAAACACGAACTCTTTACTAAAGACAAGAACATCTTTGTTTCTATAAACAAATCTGACTCTTTTTTGGTTTATTTTTATGATTAAAGTAAAGAAAAAAAGAAGAAGTCTTTGGTGAAAAATATCTAGAATGACAATTTCTTCTCGAATTAGAGCAAAATTGCCTCAAAGATTTTTTTAACAAAGCTATTTTTGAGAAATTATAGAAAGTGAAAGAAAAAAAAAAGAACAGTTAGGGCTATAAAAGAAACACCTTTTCACCCTCATTGTTGGATGAATAATGTTTTATATCATATTAAATCTTTAGAAATTTGTTCAATTGCTACATTAAATGGACATCGTTGTTTTGTTTTCTAAAAGATATCTTTTTTTTTTAATAAAGATAAGTCACTTTGTCAGCTCTTTTAGATAAGGATAAGACTCATGGCCATAAAGAATCTTGAAATTTTTTGCAAGACAAATCTCATGGAAAAGGTAAAAAAATCTCTTATTCATAGAACATACAACTCTTCAGTAAAAAGACTTTCATAAAAGATGATAACCTTTCAAAATATTTACGTATTAAATACGTAAAAACTTGGTGAGGTATTAATGGATCAACGTGTTTTATATATGTTATTTTGCCTAAAATCCATGTTTAAAATGGCCATAAACAGGGTGATAAGCTAACATCCACGGGCTCAACTACGTGTTAAGCCCACGTATATATAAATTTGGTAAACTATAGATCCAACATCTTAGAGCTTTGCATCTTGCATAACCCAAATGGATATAGAGTTGATGATCTTTCTAAACTTCATATTAGGTTACAAGTATCATATTAGGTTATAAGACTTCACTTGTTTTTTTTTTTTTCTCATGATCTTTAACATAAAATGTTAAGGTTAAAGATATTCATTTATTTATACCTCTAGATTTATAAAAGTCTTCAAAAGACCTTACCACTTATCCCTGAATAATAATATGTAAAGAATATTTATCTCTCAGTAATATATGTGTTAGTGATATTTTCTCTCAGTAATGATATTAGAGCAAGATGGTACTCCAACATCTTATTTCTATTATAAAAAAATCTTATGAATTATAAAAACCTTATGAATCTTTCAATGAAAATAGGTTCATAATTCCTATTCATTATTGTATATTTATTTTTAAAGTATTTTTTTAAAATATCATTATTATTTATCTTAAAACCTTTTATAGATACCAACCACTTGACTACCTTAGTTTATTAGACATCGACCATTAACTACTTTAACCATAAAAAATAAAATAAAATATTAAAATCAATAAATTAATCAACATATAAGCATTTAAAAAAAAATAGTACATCATCATATGCAATGTCTATTCATATAATCACTCCATTAATATTACGTTGGATTACGCTTGCTCACAAAATAAATAAAAACTTTGTAGATCACTTGATAATAATAATAATTTATAGCTACACTATCTTTATTCTTTGCCCCGTTTATCTCTCAAAATAAAATAACCAACCCACCAACCAAAATTTATTGATCCCTGGGCACAAAACCGTAATTTCCTCCTCAAATCGCAACCAAACAGGAGGGAGAAACTAACCCAAAATGCCTTTTTCCTTCTACTTGTTTACAAAGGATTCTTCAAAACCAACCCTTTTTTGAGCTGAAAATCAGGACCTAAACGTGATATCCTGTCATATCCGAATCCGAAACACACACACCAATTCCCAAAACCGACACCGTTTCAGGTCGCGAAAATTCTTCTATAAATATGACCCTTCCCCTTTCACTGTCAAATAACAATTGCACTTTCTGATTTCTCTTGCGAGGCTATTCTAGGGTTAGGGCTTTTATCTCTCTCCCAATATGTCAGAATCAAAGAAAATCACTCTCAAATCATCTGATGGCGAGACATTCGTCGTCGATGAAGCGGTCGCTGTGGAGTCACAAACCATCAAACACATGATTGAAGATGACTGCGCCGATAACGAGATCCCGTTGCCAAACGTGACAAGCAAGATTCTTGCTAAGGTTATCGAGTACTGCAAGAAACATGTGGAAGCTGGTTCTGATAAGGAGAAGAATGTTACAGGTGTTACTGAGAAGGATGAGTCTTTGAAGAGTTGGGACACCGAGTTTGTCAAGGTTGATCAAAATACCCTCTTTGACCTCATCCTGGTAAGGGCTCGAGTTTCCTTTTTGACCCTTTTTTTATATTTATTAATTTGTCCTTGTTTGAGTTTTCTTCCTGGTATTTTGTTTGAGGATTTTTTTCCTATTTGGTTTTGTGGAAAATATTTATAAAAAAAACGAAAATTTTTATTGAGTTTCTAGGGATTGTGTTTTATGCTAAGACAGTTTTTTTCTCTTTTTTTTTTTTTTGCCTGTTTGCTTTCAACTATTATTAGTTTATGACTCCCTTGCGCTAGTAAGTGTGGAAAGAAGGATCTTTTGTTTTTTAACTTTTTGATTCTTTTAGATCAAATTTGATGTGAAATTTGGAGGGAAATAAGCCTTATGTTTGTCTCCTGCTTCAATGTATAATTCAATAAATTCATGGCGGTTGAGCTTTGACGGCATGCTTATGGCAATCGAATTAATAGTTTGGTATATGTGGGTCAGTTGCCATATATCTGTATTTGAATACTCTCGTCTGAGATTAGCCTTTTTTAAGCTGTTGCTGGTTATCATTCTCTGTGTATTTGTTTGTTATGCGTACACTGTATGTGAATTACCATGGCTAACTTCTAATGTTGTTTTCAGGCAGCTAACTACCTGAACATCAAGGACTTGCTAGATTTGACCTGCCAGACTGTGGCTGACATGATCAAGGGGAAGACTCCAGAAGAGATTCGCAAGACATTTAACATCAAGAATGACTTCACTCCAGAGGAAGAGGAGGAGGTGCGCAGGGAGAACCAGTGGGCATTTGAGTGACAGTTCAAGCTGTCCTCACAATGTTCATACTATGATAGGAATGTTATATAAATTGCTATGCTGCTCTTTTATTTTCTCTAGCTAGTAGTAAGTTAATGTCTAGTTTTAAGGTCGAGGTCTTTTCACAGACTGGTGAAGTATTGCTTCAGACTTCCTCCCTATGGAGCTTAATTGAAGTTTGTCAGCGAAACTCTTTCTCATCACAACATGATCAGGTTTTATGTATGCAATTCATACTTAATCTGTCCTTGCTTAATTGATGCCTATGAATTGTCGTGCATTTTATCAAACAGCAGTTTCAACTATGTCGAATGCCAAGTTATGATTTACCTAAGCAACTCTTTGTTCTTTGTAATATGTGTCCGCGCCCATGCAGATGACTCTGTCATTGCAATGATTTAGCAACTTAGTTTTTACTCATCATGTGGTTTCGTCCATTTATGGCTTGTGTGTGTAAAGCTCTAGCTAAAGCTGCTGCTTTTTTTTATGGCTAAAAGGTTTTTAATACAAGTGAAAACCGAATAATTCCAATGGATGCTGGCAAGAAAACAAAGTGCAGGGAAACAAGCTGTTTAGCAGAGGCTCAACAACAATCTTGAGCATATTGTAGCTCGGCCTGCCCAGCCGATTTTTTTTCTTAATGTTTCTACATACCTTGCCTCTGGGGTCCATTCAGGGCAAAATTTCGGTGAGAATATAAGACATCTCCAATCAGTGAAACGCACCATTTCAAGATGCGAACAGAGAAACAATCCTTTTCATATCATTGTGATAAAACGTGGGATCTTCTTGGCTCCAATGCAATGTACCTTCAAACATTATTCATTTGCACCGGTGAAGTCTCAACTCCTATAGTCAATCACAATATCGCTAAAATCTTGTTTTTAACATATATATAAAAGCGATAGATAACTTTGTCCTAATAACGACACTTCATCGTGAAGAAGAATTTTATTTTTTTACGGAATGTTATGAATTGTGATCATATACAGGTGATGAATTTTATTTTTTTACGGAATGTTATGAATTGTGATCATATATAGGTGATGAATCTCTACGGGGTTAATTTTCTTCTACTTCATGTAGTTTTGCTTGTTCAGGAATCAATTTACGGAACGTCAAATCCAAGAATGAGAAGAGTAGATAGAAATCAAGTTTTTCTTCATGACAGGTTGTCATTATTAGGAAAAAGTTATCTATCGCCCTATGTCTGAGATTGGATCACAGCAGCACGGTTGTCACTGGATTTGTACTGCGGGTTCCGCCAAGTCTGAAAATGAAAAATCATGAAAAATTAATCAGTTGAATAGAATAGTAAAACTCAATTATTATATAATTAATGTTAACGAATAAAAATTAAAAAAATTAATAAACTTGGATGAATTAATAAACCTTACAGAACACATAATTAAAATAATCTAATAAAAAAAAGTATATAAAAATTAATTTTTAATAAATCAAATGTTGAATAATGAAATTGAAATAAATCAATTTAAAAAATTCAAAAAAAAATTAATGTGTGTTAACTTTTGAAATCAGTAACTTTGATTATAAATCTGATATTAACCTCATAACAATAAAAAAAAACTGACTCAACTTGGGTTAACATATAAACTCATATCATGGATACATAATCAGGATAACCTAATATAAATAAAAGAAAAAAGATATAGGAAGATCAATTTAAAGTAAATTAAATGTTGAAAGATAAGATTAAAATAAATTAATTTTTTTTAGAATAAACTAAAAATATAAAAATCAACCTATATTAACCTTTAAAAACAACAACTTTAGTCATGAATTTCAGATTAATTCTTTTGAAGACAAATGGTAAAAAAATAAAAACTAAAAACAAATCAATAAAAGAAAAAACAAATCAACTTGAACAAACTTTTTAAATTTAGTTAAATCTCTAAAATTCACAATTCGTTAAATTCTTGTTTTATATTTAATTAAAAAATTTAATTCTCATTCAATTTAATTTTAAATAATGAATAAAATTATATATCAAATTAATAATTTTACCATAAAAAAATAAAATAATCAATCTAATCTAATATAATTTATAAAATATAATTGTTTTGCAGTGAAAAAATCATCTTGTCCATGATAGCTAGTTACAAGATTCAATGACCAAGGAACAATTTTATTATTATACTATTACAATAAATAATATTTTGTCGGACATTAACTTCGTTCCACTTTATTTTTTAAAAGAAATTAATTTTAATTAAGCATAGCGAACCAATATCTATTGAGCACTGTAACATAAAATATAAAATTATAAAAAAAATAATTCTTTTGAGAAATCTGTAACATAAAATATAAAATTATAAAAAATTGATTCTTTTGAGCAATATATATATTATAATTATCAAATATGACTCAGGGGTTAATCTAGCTAAGGGGTTAGGTTTCAACGTTCATGGATTAATTCAGATCAACCCAAAAAAATTAAAAAAATATTTAAATTTTTAATATTTCACATGAAAAATATAAGAAAAAATTCATATGAATATAAGCTATATACATTGTAAATAATAAAATTTTAAAAAATATTTTAAATTTTTTTATTACATATTAAAAAACATAATTTCTTGAGAACATAGAGTATATATACAAAATGACTCCAAATCCCACATTAAAAAAAATAAATAATTCTTGAGAATCTAAAAGTATATATATTAATAGGTTTTAAATTCTAAAAAAATATAATTTTTTTCTCAAAAACATAAAATATATATATTAAAGGGTTTTAAATTTTATATTAAAAAAATAAAATATTTTTATAATATTTATATAATAAACTTTAAAAGTATTAATAACAAAGAAAATATAAAAAAAACTATATTTAAAAATAAAAATAAAATTTTACCTAGATTCGTTTAGGTCATGGTTCAATCTACCTAGTTTAGTCGAATTATTATATTAGCTGATATTTTAATATTTCTGAACCGATCAAACCATTAAATCTATTAGAATTTAAATTTATGTATTAGATTAGCTCAAGTTTAATAATTATAATATATATATATAAAAAAAATCACCTGTAGAATTATTAGTTATAGAAAGTAATTCTAAAAATAATTATTAATGTAAGGTTCGGTAATTAAGCAAAGATTTGACTTTTGGTAATGCGTGCCATGCTGTAAAAAGATACGATCTCTTCTTTGTTGTTTTCCGAGGCCTTCGATCCTATTGAAATGGCTGTCACATCCTAATAATAAGAATTTAACTATTCCTTTGTTATTAACTCTATAAATAAAAATTTAATTTACAAATTTATATATCAAAATTTGACACTCGTAATCAATTTCAAATACTCAAACTTTTAAGTTTGAGATGAATTTACACTCGTAATTTAAAGATTGAACAATTAATTTTATTATTGATTAAAAAATTAATTTTAAAACTATTAAATTTTATTAATTGATATTAAAAATAAAATTATAGATAAGTGGTATATTTGTTTTTTTATTTATTTCATGGTCTAGGTCATTTTCCATTATTTTTATTCTAAATTTTATTTATTTGAATTTATAAACATTTAAATTTGTAATAACTATTTTAAATTTATATTAAATTAATTTATTTTTAATTATTTTTGGTCTTATTTAATATATTTTTAAAAATTATTAATGATGAGGTTATCAATTAATATAGTTTATTGGTATATTTTAGATAGTTAAAAAATAATTACTGTAAATATTACTATTACTATTTATTATTTAACATATTAAATTCATCAAAAAAACACTAATGAACTAAAAAGTTTATTGATATAATATTATATTCAACTATAAAAGTATATATAAAAAATAAAGTGGGTAAAGTATTTTTTGAAGTATTGTGTACATCAATAAATTTATTTATAAAATTACTACTAAAAATCATAAACTACAGGCGATAATTTTATTTTTTTGATTTGATTATTTCCGTTCACCATTACGTGCAGAAACGCACTAGCTCGACCAGGAAATTCTTATCCTACCCCTGCTTTTGAAAAATGTAGAATCTGACCGTTGCACGCTTTCTATTTCCCAAGGGAGAGTGTCCTGTTCCGACACGTAACTTTTCAGACAATTCTCGGAGAGATGTGTGCCAAATCAAATCAAGTTGACTAAAATAAATAAATAAAAAACCAACAGTTTATTTGAAAGACAGAACGCCATACAAACAGCCACGCAACCAGAACGCATCCAAGGGAAGTAAGAGAGCGATGCCGTAAAGAATATAATTATTATTTCCTCATTAATATTTAATGAAAATTTAAAACAACGTGGGGTTGCCACCGAAGAAGAAGACAAGGAATATATGATTAAAATTTAAACCAGTACCGCCTTTGGGCGAGGAACGACAGAAGGCGAGGGTAGAAAAAGAGTGCCAGAGGATAAGCAAGCAATGTGAGGGGAGCAAGAAGCCAATGAATTCATATATACGTGTCCATTATCTAGGGTGGTGTGGTTGTGCGGTCCAACCGAATTTATAAATTTTTTTAAAAATATTTTTTAATATATTTTTAAATTAAAAATAATATTTATTATATTCCCCTACATGTCAAAGTTATATTTTTAAAACTAAGTCAAAACTCATAAAGGAATTAGAAATAAAAAATAATCAGACGGGCACTTATTAATCTTGAATTCTATTAAAAATTGATCAATTGATCCCTCCCACGAATCCCTATATTTTTTGCCAATTTTTTTATTCCGGTTCAAGATGGATGGATAGAACCCTAATACCAACTCTCACTTTGCTTTTCTCTGCTTGTACTTGTCCATCTTATTTTAGATTTGATTAAAGATTTGTTTAAGGTCATGGTAATGATTATAGTTTTAAATATTTTTTATTTAAAAATATATTATAATAAAAAAAAAATTAAAAAAATTATTTTTGATATTAGATATTAAAATGATTTTAAACATATATAAAAATTTAATTTTAAATAAAAAAATTCAAAATTAAAAAAAAATCGTGTTCCAAAAGCAATTGATAAAAGTTCTGTTCATTCTTCTTCAAAGCACCAAAAGTACACATCACACCATTTTTAATAAAAACCTTGACCCAATTATGTTCATCAAATCCAACGGCCAATTCTATTTCTGGATCCATCAAACAACATAAAAGACAAGAACATTTTAAGTCAGTCCTCTGTTTTACACGCCTATAGGAACACCACACTGTAAGATTACAAACATGCCCTTATAACCCGCTTCGGAAATCAGGGTCCAGCTCCCATGTCTCCTCCTCAGTTTTTCACTTGTTTTTTTTTTTTTGCTTCATTCATATGTAATATTCATGAAAAAAACACACGCGATTCTTCCTGATTATTCGAAGACCGTTCCTTTAAAAAAAAAAAAAACAAATAAAACCTTTTGTAATCTTGCGATTGTATCGTGGTAATCTTTGTTTTTTGTTGGGTAGTTTTTGACGGATTGTAGCTGCTGAGCCGCTATTATGTGGAGGTGAGCTCGATCAATTTGAAGCTACTTCGTCTTTTTTTCTTTATTAATTGGTGAGTTTTTTGGCATTAATTATTTGGTTTTATTTTTATTGTTTAATGATTATTAACTTCTTTTGGTATTGATTGATGTATAGTGAAATTTTGATGTGAAATAAAAGATTGGTTCTAATCATGTGTTATGTTAATGAATATGCGTTTTTTTGTTTGATTAGATTGCAAATATTAGTTTAGGAAATGGGATTTTTTAAAATCTTTTTATGAGTTATGAAAAAATCAGCGCTGTTTGTGTAGCATAGTATTGTTTTTGTTATTGCATTTGAATGGCAGCCCACCTGCCGATTTTTATTTTACAGTATAATGGCTTGAGCTTCAGGGCAGTTTTTGAATGAAAAAAGAAGCAAACTTCTTATTGTATATGAGCTGGTTGTAGTGTTAAGAAACTATTTTGAGAAAGAAGGTGAGGGTTTTGAATTACATGCCACGTTACGGATTTTTTTAAGGAATTTGTTTTGGTGGTAAAACTTTTTCGATATGTGTTCTCAGCTAGAAAATATGCAAAATGAAAGTAGTTCCAAAGTTAACGGGTTTGTCGATGGTGGTGGTGATAAAAACAGCTTGGATCAAAGTGGTTCTATGGCAAATGGGTTGGTTTGTGAGTTGAAAGTTGATAGTGAAAACAATATTAAAAAACTGGATGAGGTTGTTGGGAACTTGAATAATGTGCCATATATTTATGGACAAGATATTGTTAGACATAAAATGCACAATGTGGTTGGGGTAGTGAGTGAAGTTGCTGTTGAGTCAGATTCAGATGGAAGTATTATGGATGATGATGATGACGACGACGACGATGACAATGACGGCGAAGATGAGTGTGATGTTGATGAAGATTCTGGCAATGAGGGAGCTGATGGTGATGGTAATGATAGGAGTGATAATTATAAGAGTGAAACTCTTCAGACTGATCAGGTTCGGGTAGTTTGGATGGGTGATGTTAAACCAGCTCAACATGTCAATGATGTAACTGTCATTGATCGAGGATTCTTACACGGGGACTATGTTGCATCTGCTTCAGATCTGACAGGGCAAGTGGGTGTTGTGGTGGATGTTAATACCTCTGTTGATTTGTTAGCTCCTGATGGATCCGTTAGAAAAGATGTTTCATCCATAAATTTGTTGCGTGTTAGGGAATTTTCTGTTGGTGATTATGTGGTCTTTGGTCCCTGGTTAGGCAGAGTTGATGACGTTGTAGATGATGTGACTGTGTTATTTGATGATGGTTCTGTGTGCAAAGTAAAGGGGGCTGAGCCACTGCATCCAAAACCAATTTCCAAGGGTATCTTTGAGGAAGATGAACATTTTCCTTACCATCCTGGCCAGCGTGTAAGGGCTACCTCATCATCAGTTTTTAAAAACTCTCGGTGGCTATCAGGCTTGTGGGAAGCTAATAGATTGGAAGGTACTGTTACTAAAGTTACATCTGGATCAGTTTTCATTTATTGAATAGCTTCTGCTGGCTATGGACCTGATTCTTCAACTACCCCTGCTGAAGAGCAGAGTCCAAAGAACTTAAAACTGCTGTCTTGTTTTGCACATGCAAGTTGGCAAGTGGGTGACTGGTGTCTTCTCCCATCATCTGTTGCTCAATCATCTTCTGTTACTTTAGACAAGGATTTATTGAAGTTGGGAATCCATGACCCAGCCAAATGTGAATTAGATTCTAGTCAACTAGGAAATCGATGTGATTCAGAAGGAGTTGCAAATGAGGAAGTAGATGATACAAATGGATCAATGGCAATTGATCCAGTAACAGCACCGGATGGAAATGTAGCCATTATTGCAAGTAATGAATCTAGCTCTTCTGGTAGTTCAACATCAGTTTCAAAGGTGCCTGCCCATTGCAGAAAGATACATAAAGTTTTAATCAGAAGAGAAAAGAAGAGAAAAAAAAAAGAGAAAGGTTTTGAAAGAGCCCTTTTGATTGTCAACACCAGGACAAGGATCGATATAGCATGGCAGGATGGAGCTATAGAGCGCAGGCTGAATTCTACAACATTGATTCCAATTGATAGTCCTGGTGATCATGAATTTGTTGCTGAACAGTATGTTGTGGAGAAGGCATCTGATGATGTTGATAACTCATTTGAATCTAGACGTGTTGGTGTTGTTAAAAGCCTTAATGGAAAAGAGTGAACAGCTTGTGTGAAGTGGTTAAAGCCAGTTACCAGGGCAGAAGATCCTCGCGAGTTTGACAAGGATGAAATTGTAAGCGTGTATGAGCTGGAGACTCATCCAGATTATGATTATTCCTATGGGGATGTAGTCATTCGATTATCCCCGGTTTCTGTCTCTGATCAAACCACCTCTGATTTGGAAACTACTGGGGAATCAAGGCAGCAAAGTGGACAAAGTGAGATTATGAATACACAAAAGTGCTTAGGACATAAGAAAGGAGAGGATGCACCCAGTAATGATGTTTCTATGGACTCCTCAGATCTCTCTTGGGTTGGGAATATATCTGGTCTTAGGAATGGTGATCTCGAAGTCACATGGGCTGATGGGATGGTTTCGATGGTATGCTTATGAAGCTTTTTTCTATAATTTTTTCTCAGTTTCCATTTTAAATTATCAAAAGTGGTATGCAATCAACTCTTGTTCTTGGGTATCTTCATGACTCAATTACTTTGATTCCTGCAACTCCTTCCCATGAAACTTTTTGGTGCAAAGAGCTGGGAGGATCCTTTCTATTTTTGAATTCTGCTCGACAATATAGGAAAGATAAAATACTCAACTTCTATAGTTTCTTATGATGATGTATAGGCCCAATAGTTTGGTTTGATGAATTTGTTGCTCGGTTTGTTATTAGGTTGGACCTCAAGCAATTTTTGTGGTTGGTCGAGATGACAATGATGATTCAGTTTCAGCTGGGAGTGAAGTAAGTGAAGCTGCAGCTAGTTGGGAAACAGTTGATGATGATGTGAGGGACACTCATGATTATACTCAAGAGGTGTGTATCCATTTGAAACTGTAGCATGCCATTGTTAAACACAATGGTGACTACAACCGTAATGGTTAATCAGGGTAACATATGAGTGGGTCATAGGATGGGACCTAGCTTTAACGCAATGGTGACTACAATCGTAATGGGTAATCAGGGTAACATATGAGTGGGTCATAGGATGGGACCTAGCTTTCATAATATATCCTTGGCTGGGAAATATTTGTAAAAAGTAGGTCTGTGAAGTTTGATTGTGTGAGCATTAATCAATTAATGATATGCTTACACTTTTTGTTTTTTAGATTTCAAGGAGAGGCATAGAAATTGAAAAGAAACTATGAAGCTTATGTAGATTCTTGATTTCATTATCTTAGTAATGAACCCACAATTCACCACTTGAAATATAGGATTCTATGAATATAAAGTCATGCTGATATGGAGTGAGCAGTAACGTATAGGATCTAGGCTGTACACATAAATTTTGTTTTAACCTTTAACCTTGCTTTTCTCGGAATCTCTTCGGCAGCATCAGTTACTTTATCTTAGACATAGGAACATCGCATGATTGGTTCACCCATAAACAAATGCTAGATAATTAATGTCATTGGATTAACCATTCTCACATGAATTGAACATTCCTTAGGTATACTCTTATTAGATTGGAAAGATATTTATTTTTCAGTAACTGATGATAGTATCTGTTGTTCAGGCAGTTGTGCTGCAAGATGCAACTGGCATGAACTCAGAGGAGGAAGAGAGTGTGGAGAATTATAGTTCTGGAAGGAATGCAGCACTTAATTTTCCACTCACTGCACTTGACTTTGTTGCAAGATTGGCCACTGGAATATTTTCATGAGGTCAGAAAAATATCGACCCAGATTTTTCAGGCTACCAAGGTGAAAACAAACTGCATTATCAGGGAACAAACTGTATTTCTGAAGAAAAAGATTCCAGTGATGAGTCCAGTGCTGAAAAATCTAATGTCAATAATAACTGTGGTATGCAAAATATCAATGGAAAAGACAAACATGTGTCAATGGAGGACCTAGGATCATCAAATGCAGAAGAAACTTCATGCAATTTAACCACTGAAAAGTCAAATGCCATGACATGTTCTGAGGCTTGGATTTACCACTACTTCAAACATTTTGACACAGCTGAAGATCCTCTGGACCATCATTTTCTTGATTCAAATAGACTGGTATGATGTGCGATTATTGCAATTTACAATTGTTCATTCTTCTGAACATAGGAGACTTAAATAAATAGGCAGACTTTCACGGGCATTGAAGTAAACTCTTTCTCTCAGTTGATTTTGACATTCTTCAAATTCTCTTAGTAATAGACAACAGTGCAATGATTACCTCTTTTCTCAAGGTCTTTGAAGTGTTCATGTTTTTACTCTTATCACCTCATGGCAACAATCAAGAAATCTAAATGTCTGAAATGTGCTGTGATATTTTTTAATATTTTCTCATGCATTGAAGTTGACAGATAAAAAATGGAAGGAAGTGGCTTATGAAGGTTCAACAAGACTGGAACATCCTCCAGAACAACCTGCCAGGTTTGAGTAGTTCAGTTTATGTAAAATTTTATGCTATGTTCTAGAATATCTAGCTAGCAATTTTTGGTCTTCCCATAATTTTTTTTTAACAGACGAGATCTACGTATGGGTTTATGAGGATCGAATGGATCTCTTAAGAGCAACAATAATTGGGGCATATGGAACACCTTACCAAGATGGACTCTTCTTTTTTGACTTCCACTTCCCACCAGAGTATCCTGATGTCCCTCCTGTAAGATGTACTAATCTCAATAATTGGTCTTTGGTTTTAAGGCTATGTTCTGATTTTGTATTGTTTGATGCAATTGGCCTTCATTTTGACCTTGAATAAGTTGTTCATGATTCTATTTTGTGTGTTCTATGTGATGTTGCAGTCAGCATACTACCATTCTGGTGGTTGGCGAATAAATCCAAATTTGTACGAGGAGGGGAAGTTGTGCCTTAGCCTTTTAAATACATGGACTGGCAGAGGAAATGAAGTCTGGCACTCGTCTTCTAGCATCCTTCAAGTCCTAGTTTCACTTCAAGGGTTGGTGCTAAATTCTAGACCATATTTTAATGAAGCTGGATATGATAAGCAGATTGGGACAGCTGAAGGAGAGAAAAAATCATTGTCATATAACGAGAATACTTTCTTGCTAAACTGCAAGACAATGATGAATCTTATGCGAAAACCCCCCAAGGTAATTTATTAATTCACAAGAATTACACTCCTTCCCACCTTTATTCATATTTTCTTTGTTTTTGTGTAAACATTCACTTTCGGTTCTTGGCAATCATTTTGGTTGACAAAGATGAAGGCAATGTTGTTTGAACAGATATGTCTATAATTACAACTGAGTAAAGAACTATTTTATTTTATCCTTTTTTCCTTCATAATTTTATTGGATTGGGACATTTTGCTAGACTAGATTATTTATTTGCTTTTTACTTGGTCAACAGTCCATATCTTTTCAGGCTTTGATCTGTACAAACAGGATTTTGTTCAGTTTTTTTGAGGGGAACATGATTTTTATTTATTGTGCTGCAGTTGTGCATGCATTACTTGGTAAAATATGCTCACTAATCACAATAATGTCTTGTTATATTAATACACATCAGGATTTTGAATGCTTGGTAAAGGAGCATTTCAGGAGGCGTGGTTACTACATTCTTAAGGCCTGTGATGCGTATATGCAAGGCAATTTAATTGGATCTCTCTCTCGAGATGGCTCTACAAGTAGTAAGGTAAGTTCCAATCTAACTTCGGTTGGTTTCAAGTTGATGTTAGCGAAGATTGTGCCAAAGCTTTACTTGGCATTGAATGAAGTTGGCGCTGATTGTCATGAATTTAAGCATCTGCTACAGTCATAAAATTATCTAAGTTGGTCTTTCAATATTTGGATCAAACCAGCAAGGTCATGGTGTTTTCTTTTTTGTTTTCCTATTCATTCATTGCCATTACTTTCAAATCCCAAGTACTTGTAATGTAAAAGTTTTCAGAAACATGAATTTGGCGTCAGAGGAATTCAGTGTCTATATTAATTTTAGGTCCTGGGGTATCTTCAGCAAATTAAGGCTCTTCATTTAATCATATGATTATTTGATCATGGGACACAACAGATCAGGTCATGGAAGCTATGCTTCTAACTTCTTGCTTTGACAATTTTCTGGTGCTTCGGGATCCAGAAGACAGGATTTTGGATTGACTTTTAAACTTGCTATTTTATTGAAATGATTTATTATATATAACTGAAGACAGAGCTTGCAATAATTTTATCTTTCAATGCTTAAGTTTTATCGCAAACAGAAGCAATGTTGTGCGGATTTTACTCAAGCTTAGAGGTGTATCCTTTGAAGAAGGCTTTTCGCTAGCGAAATATTTATTTAGTGCTAATTAATATGGTTTTGTGATGGTTCAATGGCTGGTGTTTTTTCTTCAGAAAGATGTTTGCTCTCTTTGTTCAGTTAAGGTTGAAATTAAAGGGAGGAAAGACTGTTGTCTAGCATCAGGAGTAAAATTGGTGCATAATACAAGCGCCAATCTGTTAACTGACAATCCACATGTGGCTTGGATGTGATCTGAACTGCCATTGTATAGGGTTTTCACCTGAAAATTCATCACATTTCGCGTTTCCCAAGATCCCAAAACAACCAGCGATTAAATTCAGCTGCTCTACTCCAAGATTTGTCTTGGTGACTTCGAACCAATCTAGGAAATCCAGATTCTGATGACGATCCTTGTGAGCTGCAAAACCAGCAGTAGACCACAAATCTTTAGGCACTGAGCAAGCTTTAAAAACAGCATCATTGTCTCCTGAATCGTGAAAATAAAATGAACACAAGGAATCTAAGTTCGAAAGACGATCCATCATGATTGGCAAAGGTAAAAGTCAATCATCATCACTTCAAATGGCAGTTTCCGTTGTCTCCGTTTTGCTCGAAGACATTAGAAATCAAACGAAGGGATCGAGATGTTCTTATTACGTATCCAGAATTGCCGAAATCATGTTCTATTCAGCTCAGAAAATAAAAGACGAGAGAATGGAGTGTGATCGACTTCATTATATCCTCCATCAAAGACTTTCTTAATATCCTCCCATCTGCAAACTTGTATACATTCATGCCCTTTATTTATTGAGAACAGTAAGAGAAAGACACAGCTACTTGAATTTTAAATCCAGAAAAATGCAGTGCTCCAACTGTCAAGCTTAGATTGAACTGCACAGTGCAGGCTGTGTTAAGTGAAGGCTGAACCATCTAGTTTTCATTACGCTTGCCTGACCACTCCAAACAAATTGTTGAATCATGAAGAGAATATTAACTCATTAAATTTATTGTGCATAGGTGAACTTCAAAACACAACACAATCATCATGGATAATATAGGGTAGCCCAAACCATAAAAAAATTAAATTTTAACTTATATTTTTAGTTTAATCTATTTGAACTTTTAATAGAGAATTTTTAATTAGATTTTATTTATTGGGTTATAAACTTAATTATTTGTTTTGGTTAGAGTTTTATTATTTATATGTTATTTTTTAAAATGTTAGATAATTTTAATAACCTGGAATAAAATTTGTAAAGTTAGAGACTTTTCCAACTCTATTCTTTGTCTTCTCCAGCCTTTTTTTTTTCCTGGCCTTTTCTTCTTAGCTTCTTATTTTCCTTTTTCTTTGGCTTCAAATCTGTTTTAACCTGCAGCACGTTCTTCAATCAGGGTCAAAACAGCTTAAAAGGTGACCAGAAGGGATTTTAATGAAGAAATCAACGTCAACAAAACAAGAAAATGTTCTAAACATTGCACAAGGTTTAGACAAGAAACTCATAATATCCTATTTGCATGATCACAGGCTTTAAAGTTACATACAAAAGTTTAAGTTTTTAATGTTCAAATAAGTCTATGTACGATACCACGAACAAGAATGTAGAAGGTGGTCATCAGCTCATGCCTATCTCCCATGCTTCTTATTCTACTGATAATCCCCCCAACAAGTGTTGGTAACAATCTGAATAAAAAATCAATCTTGAAGAAAACATGTAATCCCGAAATAGAATATGCCAAAAACAATACTCAATCAAATTTAACTAATTTCTCCCTATCATTTACAAACAACAAAAATCAACATGGTTTGACATTTAAATTATTATTACTGGAAACTTTAAAATACCATAATAAATCATTATTCCCACTTCAAAATTCATCAACTTGATCCTCAATTTCACCTTTTTTTTATATATATCATTCAACATTAACCAATACAGAAGGTACCAAATAGAGAGAAAATCACCTTTTTTTTTAATACCATTCAACATTAACCAATAGAGAAGGTACCAAATAGAGAGAAAATGAAAAGGAAAAGGCTAAAAAAACACAAATCAAGAATCATATACCTTTTTTTATTATTATTAACATGGATATTTGAATCTTCTTGCGGGTATCTTACTAATTTCATAAGCTCTATAGTTAACAATTATATAAATTTTTAATAATTCTAAAGTTTGCAAAACTCGAATAAATTAGCTCTATCATATACCTTTCTGGATAATGCCTCTACTACCAAAACAATAGCAAGAGGAGAAGTAACTGCAAAAGTTATAGGTACCCGTATTAGAAACAAAGCCTTGTTACATAGCACAGCAAGAGTCAAAGCTCTATTAATTGACACAACAAGCTTAGTCGTTTGATTCCTTTTCTTGTTCTCTTCCTCAGTAACCACCATCAATTTATTGTTAGAAATTTATTTTAATTAAATAAATTATAGATAAATAAAAAATTAATATCAAAGGATTTTTTATTTTTTAAAATTTAATTCTTGATTTATAATGGCTAATCAATAGTTAATAATAGTGGAAGTTAATTTTTATTAATTCTTTGGCCATTTAGCTTCTAAAATTCACAATTAAAAAAAAAGGGTTAAGGAAGAGTTTCTAACTTGTATTTTTCAAAAGAAATCACATTCTTTCTCATCTTATTTTTAATGTTTTCATTTCTTTTTATGTTTTTTGTTTTCCTTCTAAATCTAAAAATATTTGAGTTATACAATATTTGTTTCAAAAATCTTATTTAGAAATGCATCTAAACCAAGATAGTGTTGTTAGAATCTTGGGAGATATATTGCAAATATCATAAATGCACAATTAAAGAGCAATAAAGCTTTAAAGATAAATGATTAATCCTTAGCAATAATAAAATATTTATTAGTTTAAAATGCTTCAACAAGTAAATACCCTTCTTGTTTTAATTTAATAATAGTTAATTTTATTATTAGTATGCATGTTAAGTTTTATTGATTTTATATAAATTGCAAAAAAAAATATATATGTTTAGTATACATGTTAGAATTCTATTATTATTTTTATGTTGAAAGCATGTTTATCATTAATTATACTTTTACAAACTTATAGATTTAAACTTGTATAAATTCATAAGGTTTTACACCACATTCATGATTGATCAAAGCTAAGTGGGACAAACTCCATAATCAACTTAGACTTTTAAAAGTAAAATGTACGTGTAAAAATCGATGAAACACAAAATTACCAACAAAAATATATTGAATAGGTCACATACTTCTCCAGTACACTCAAATGGTATAACCATATAAAGAAAGTTACCTAGCTAATAAGGGTACGTCATTTTAATTCCAAAAACTTTGTAATTTGCTATCTCTTTTAGTTAAACAAAGCAAGAAAAAAAAAAAAAGAGATGAGACCTAGTTAACTTATCAAACCTGCAATTTGAGTCACGAGAACATGATAACTCTAAAAAAATAAATTAAAATAAATTATGAAGCTAAATTCTTGATAAATCTAATATTAAAAAATAAAATTAAAAAATAATTAAAAACCAAAAAATAAATTGAGTCAATCAGGGTTAACCCGTCAATAAATCTAATGTTAAATAATAAAATTAAAAATTATTCCAATAAATAATGTACACTAAAAACCTCTCTTATTTTTTTAATAATCTTTAATATTTTTATATAATATTACTTGGGAAAAAAACAAATTTTCATCTCTAAGTCGTTGCATAATTCCTATTCTTGTCCCAAACAATTAATTATTTTAATTGCATTTCTAATGTATCTAGACGTCTCTTAATTGAGTACTTATATCTATATTTCTTTCAACAGAAAATGTCAAATTATCTTAAAAAACATGTCTTTTTATTACTAATAATAATAAAAATTATATTTGAAGAATATATGATACTTTGAGAATTCTTCAATTGATAGGACCAATTGAAGATTGGTGAATGTCATAATTACTAATTTAAAGTTATATTTAGAATTATTTGATGATTTATCAGTTTATATGTTTTAAGTCTGTTTAATCATTTTTTTAGGCTCGTCATTATTAGTGAGGATTTGCTCCCGTAAAATTCATAGTATAAGTGAGTATTGTGTAAATAGAGTTTTTTATGTATTACTTTTTATTATAATGATGGAAGGAGCCTACTATATGAGCTAAGATAGCATAAAAAACCTTAAATATCTGTAATTTAAACCCTTCATTTCATTTTGATAAAGTAATCTTAATTTTATGAATTACAGTTTAGATGATCATCGTTTGAATAACACTATCTCAAGTTAGAGAATTAATGATACTAAGTTTATTTATATTTTTTTTCCTCTTAATAAATAAGATAATTTTTTGTGTAATTTTAAAAAAATCAAAATTATTTCTATTAAATTTTAAATAAATGGTTTACACAAATAATAAGATAAATATTTTATACAGTCTTATTAAATATAGCTCGGCCAACAAGTTAACCTGATAATTTATTAATCTAATTATTGGTCAAGGTTAGGATTTAAATTAAATCATGTAATAATTAATTTAAAATTAGTCTAATTAATCAAGTTACAAATTCAATCAAAATCTAATTGGAGTTTATCAAATACATTTAAGATAATATTATTTTTATTAAAAAATTTAAAATAATATTATTTTAAATCACATAAATTCAAGTTAAATTAACTTGTTTAATATATGATTAGCTGTTTAGCAGATAATGATTTTTTTTGTTTTTCTAGTAATCTCTTTTTGAATATGAACTTGAATAGTAACGTGTATTATGTTAGTGAAAAGAAACAAGCTGAAAATAGATCCTATGAATTGACATGGTAGGTGTCATGGAAAGCTGAAATGATTAGTTTAGGCAACTCCACCACGGAACTGATACCACCTAATCTAACATGCTCTTGGGTTTTCCAAGGCCCAACTAATTTAACCCATAGTCGCTGAGAAATTTCATTTGGATAGGAAAATGGCCATTTACCCTGCATCGTCGAGCTTCGTGCCACTACATGTCGACATCCCATTATAATTTATAATAACCACACAGCCAAAAAAGACAAAAAAAAAAAAAAAAGAGGGAGGGGGGGAGGGAGAGAAAGAAGAAGAAAGGTGAAGATTTAAAAGGCACTTGAAGTTGCTTGTCGTTCACGAGTCTTCCTTCTGCAAATCACAAAAAGGAGGGTTAAAGCAAGTCCTCCAAGGATCAGTCGGTCATAAATCACTAGTTCTAAACGGGCCAGATGGTCATAAATTGTTATTTAACTGGTTTGATAGTATAATTGTAGTTATTTTTTAAATAATTTTTTATATTAAAATATATATTAATAATATTTTTTTATTTTTTAAAATTATTTTTGTTATCCATATATTAAAATAATTTAAAAATATTAAAAATATATTAATTTAAAGTTAATAAAAAATTAATTTTTTTATTTTTTTAAAGATAAAAACAAACAGTCACTTTCAATGTTGTTTTTCAATATTTGGCTGCCTAATTATAACTACTATATTATTTATTTTTTTAATCACAAATGGCTGTCTTAAAGTCGCTCCAAGGACCCCAAAATTATTGCCCGTATTGATAGCTAATTACATCCATATTATTTATTACGGGGACCATATGGCCATAGGCGATTTAAGGTCTCACAAATAGCCGGCAGATCCTGTCCTTACAGCTTCATGGCAGTGTCTCCAAACTGGAGCAGAAATGCAAAAAGTATCGGCTGATGACTTTAAAAATGCGGTTGGGTTGTTTTTTAAAATATATTTAAATAATATTTTTAATAATAACATATCAAATTAATCTAAAAATATTAAAATTAAAATAAAAAATATTATAAAAATTAATTTTTTTAAAATATAAAATAAACATGATTCGTTTACTGGAACGGGTTTGGGATGTTACAACATTGAAGATAAAAAGTTAGATCTTTAGCATGAGGTCAAAAAGTTTTTTGTTTGAGTTATTTTGATTTTATATTTTTATTATTTTTTCTACTTAGTTATGAATTTTTTAGTTAAGTGCTTATACATAAATAATTGGATTGTGTTTTTTTATTATTCAGATTTAAAAAATTTAAAAATTCTATTTATTTATCAATTTTATGATTTCAAAACCCTAGACTTTATAGAATGATCAAGTCAAATTCACATATAATTTTTATTTTTTAAAAGAAAAGGTCTTCTCTAATTATATCTACAACAACAAGCAACAAGACAACATCATTGCAGCATTTTATCAGATTCGTTTAAATCCAAAATAATAGCATAGGAAATAGAAAATAATTATTTCTTCTCTTGCTTTGTCGAGGTCGCACAATTGCTCATTTTGTCTGCTTACGAGAATCATCTCCAGTAAAAGCCAACAGTATCTTGTCTTTAAAGACCTCCGAATATTACGGAAACAGTCAAAATTGCTGGCAGCTTTGATTAAGCACTACAATACATTCGGACACGTTCTAACTTGGTCTTCCCTCGGAAAAAAATAAATAACTAAATAAATAAATAGAATCCATGTACTTGGTCTTCCCTCGGAAAAAAATAAATAAATAAATAGAATCCATGTGCCTGGCCATACGTCTTACTAGAAGGTCTCTCTGTAGAAAATTGCCACTGGGCGATTTTGTATTTAATAAAAGAAAATCAAGAAAATTTGTTCTGTAGCGTTGCGCATCCAATTTTGTCTGTTTATATTATTTTAATATTTGTTATAGTGTTTTTAGGTATTTGTTCATGCATCGTGTCCTTTTTTTTTTTTTAGGGTTCAGGAGTTTGGTAAGCTATTAATTTCTGAATCTTTACGTTCATGGAAATGTTATTTTTTTGTATTTTTTTAAATAAATATGAGATGATAATGTACAAAAAAAATCATTTATGAAGGCACGCGTTGTGATTTGTTGTCTAAAAGTCTTTTAACTCTCAAGAGTTATTTATTATATATTAATTCACTTCTATTTATTTTCATTGAATTCTGTTACACGTTTCACTCCTTGACTTATTTGTTTTTATATTTAAAAAAATTTATTTTTTATTTCTTGAAATTAATATATTTTTAATAGTTTCAAATTATTTTGATATACTAACATTAAAAATAATTTTAAAAAAATAAAAAATTTAAAAATATATATTTTAATATAAAAAATTATTTAAAAAACAATTATAATTACACTTTCGAATAATAAACTTTATTTTCATTTATTTTCCATTGAATTCTGTATTCATTTCTGTCATTATGCCTGCTGCTGGTGGGGACGCTTTTAATTTAAGAAAACTTTAATTCCCTACAAATTTCCGTAGAAATCAAGGAAGAATAAAAAGGTAGGTCTCAAATACATAGTTTGTCCAACAGAGAGACACGGATGATGATGATCCGAGCATTTACTCACACGATTCGATTACTTGAAAAATAAATAAATAAAATTTCTATCAACAGCCCATGGTAGCTATTAATTATATTCATCGTGTATTTTTATGAAAGAAATATTAGATTCCACGTCAAATCAAGGAATTTAGGAAACACAGGTACTATGCTCTAGAAGCAGCTTCATGTCTTTCTACTTTAAAAAAATTAATATTTATATATTCTTTCCTTCTTTTTCGAGAATCAATTAGATAATTATTCCGTGCTATCTTATTAACCAGATTAATTCTTTTTTTAACATAAAAAAATATTAAAGTGATGCCCGTGCGTGTATGTAAAAGATGTAGATAATTGATTTGATTAGGTTTAATAACCCAAGTTAGTTTAATAATATAATTACAAAGAAACATCGATAACAAACAAAATAAAACAAAAATGACAATGGCAAAATGCCAAAAAAAAGTTACCAGCACCATGAAAATATATATTTTTAATATTATTAAAAGGTTGTTATGATTTTATTTACTAATAAAATAAAAGTTAAATAAAAATAAGATGACAGGATACAAAGCTAAATGAAAAGGATATGAATCTTAATTATTAATAAATTAAATGTCAAATAAAATTTTTTAAAAAATAATATAAAAAAATTATTTGATTAATTTGAGCTAGCAAATCAAATCTATAATCTAATCATATCAAATCTATAATTTTATCAT